>NC_134269.1:56628814-56686314 GCF_031893055.1 Leptodactylus fuscus
GGACAATCCACAGACCACCTCCAAAGAGCTGCAGCATCATCTTGCTGCAGATGGTGTCACTGTGCATCGGTAACAATACAGCGCACTTTGCACAAGGAGAAGCTGTCAGGGAGAGTGATGAGAAAGAAGCCGTTTTTGCACGTACGCCACAAATAGAGTTGCCTGAGGTATGCAAAAGCACATTTGGAGAAGCCAACTTCATTTTGGAAACAAAGATTGAGTTGTTTGGTTATAAAAAAAGGCATTATGCATGGCGTCCAAAAATAAACAGCATTCCAAGAAAAACACTTGCTACCCACTGTAAAATTTGGTGGAGGTTCCATCATGCTTTGGGGCTGTGTGGCCAATGCCGGCACCGGGAATCTTGTTAAAGTTGAGGGTCGCATGGATTCCACTCAGTATCAGCAGATTCTTGAGAATAATGTTCAAGAATCAGTGACGAAGTTGAAGTTACGCCGGGGATGGATATTTCAGCAAGACAATGATCCAAAACACCGCTCCAAATCCTCAGGCATTCATGCAGAGGAACAATTACAATGTTCTGGAATGGCCATCCCAGTCCCCAAACCTGAATATCATTGAACATCTGTGGGATGATTTGAAGCGGGCTGTCCATGCTCGGCGACCATCTAACTTAACTGAACTTGAATTGTTTGTCCAAACTACCTTCATCCAGGATCCAGGAACTGATTAAAAGCTACAGGAAGCGACTAGAGGCTGTTATCTTTGCAAAAGGAGGATCTACTAAATATTAATGTCACTTTTCTGTTGAGGTGGCCATACTTTTGCACCGGTCAAATTTTGGTTTAATGCATATTGCACATTTTCTGTTAGTACAATAAACCTCATTTCAATCCTGAAATATTACTGTGTCCATCAGTTATTAGATATATCAAACTGAAATGGCTGCTGCAAACATCAAAATATTTAGAACTAAAAATGATTAAGATTAATAGGGGTGCCCAAACTTTTTCATAGGACTGTATATATATTATGGAGTGTGGAGTATATATATAGTAAGCTGCTGGCTGGTCAGGTAATGGAGGGGTGTACATCTCACCCAGACTACTCAGGTGGGTTAGATGAGAAAACTCCAGGAATGTTTGTTCTTGGCGGAATTTTTTTTTCTGCTGAGCATTTTGGTAAATGCTCAGTATTGGGCTGGATTTTTAGGAATGGCAGATAGGTTGGTAGTGGGACCTGTCATTCCACCCCTCTCCAGTCCACACATTGGGGATGTTCCGGCAGCGACTCAGCTACAGAGAGTCTCCTCGTCAAGGAGGCTTAAGAAGTTGCTACAGCAGCAACACTTTGGCAGAGCTTGGCTGGAGAGGCAAAGAAAGAGATTATATTTTTGGAGCTGTGTCCTGAATGATTCTACTGGCTTTTGGATTTCTGTTATTCTAGGTGAGGTAACCTATTCTGTGCTTAGTTAGAGCCTAGCCAGGCAGGTATTTATTGTTGTATTGTTTCCTTTTGTTGTTGCGCTATATTTGTGAGGGAAAATAAACTCTACCTTTGTTTTGGACAAAAGAAACTGGACTTGTGTGTCTATGCCACCCCACCTAGCAACCCCAGACCCTGATATATATATATATATATATAATGATAATATATATACTAAAAACAAACAAAAAAACAGCATTAATGGTACAGCAAAGTATCCGCACACTCTCCCCTTATGTAATAGTGCATGTGAACTGCATCCTTCTCAGAGATCAAGTGTCATAAAGTGGTGTTGTGGTCTACAAAACTAAAAGGAATATTGGAAGAAAGTCACCAGAGGAGAATGTATGGCATATAGTCTGGATTGATGTATTACTTTGGTTACATAGTACATAGTAGATGAGTTTGGATGAAGACATCAGTCCATCAAGTCCAACCTATAACCCTACAATCCCCAAAAGTGTTGATCCAGGGGAAGGCAAAAAACCCCATGAGGCTCGTGCCAATTGCCCCATTTCAGGGGGAAAAAATCCTTCCCGATTCCAATCTAGCAGTCGGTATAAAACCCCAGATCAAGGTGTCCTTAAAATCTGAAGTACTAGTTGCTGCTTTATGTAGCTTTATATTGAAGTAAAAAATGAATATTTTTAACAAGTATGAACTTGTGATAAAAAAAATAAGGAAAAAAGTGAGCTTTTTTCTATCTCTGCAGTCTATTGTCATGGAAACAATGACTGTAAATATCCAAAGTTATTCCACATTTCCAAAGATCAGGTGACATTGTCACTTAGTTTCTTTGGCAGCTTAAACTATTGACAGCCTAGTAATACTTGAGATACATGAACGCTACTTTCATAAGTACAGAACTATTGTTCTACAACTTCACATTTCTCTAGCAGATCAAATCTATAACTTACACTTGCTTGGAGGCAGAGAATGGACGCAATCCAGCATGTAAAGTGGCTTGTCAGACAGGTGGTGAGTGAGCCTTTGTATATTTCTCCATTCCACTTTACTAAGAGGGAGAATACCGAAAACAAAATCAGACAGAGTGACAATGCCATAATATAATAATCCACGAGAGGCTAAAAGATCAAGGTGAAAGCTGTCGTATACATGGGCACTTTTTCTCTACGTAATGGTATTATGCAGTATTACTTAAGTATATTTAATCTCTGTATATAAAATCTTGTTGGGGGTGTGTGAGGGGGACATCGTCGCCCCCCCCCTCCATTGCAAGCTCCCATCTGTACCGCTCTCTTCATGAATATGCATGAAATCAGATATGACAGTGCCCCGCGCCATTAATAATCCTGTCATCTGACTTATGCAGCAGAAAGCTGCAGCCCGTGGCTTCAAGTAGCCGAGGCAGCCTGAAGGGAAAAAAGGCCATGCTTCTTTTTATTGGGATTAAGTGTCTGCAAATTTTGGCAGGGGGTTCTAGGAGAAATGGGGGAGGGAAGGGAACTAGAGATTCAGAAATATAGGAGAGGAGAAAAGTTTCTCATGAATGGTAGGACTTGTTAGCAGCCTAAAGCAGTGGGTGTAATGGTATGTGAACTGACCTTGGTTCTAGTCACTGTGGGTAGCCCTAGTGTTTTTTTGTAAAAGAAGCAATTGCTGCAGAGGTTTAGATTTCAGCCGTTCCAGTCATCAATCATCTCAGCCTTTTCTCTTCTTTGACAGCACAGTACATGGCCTGACATTTGACACTCAGGACTTCAGGAGGAGATACGCACAGGCACAAGCTGGGCCCAAGGGTTGCTTCAAAAAGTGACAGGTTTAAGAGAAGAAACCATATAAAAAAATACCTAATAATAATAATAACAATGGCCCGTCAAGTGTATATAAACAACTCGACTGTGCTGTCAGGACATGCAGATGCATTCCTATGAATATGGATTTAATTCCTATGTAAAAAGGGAAACATTAATGTATATTTAATACACATGAGCTAGCATTGCTTATGTGAATTTATGTCTCGTGTTAGTCCAAGGAGAGAGAATAAATTTATACATGTCTCCAGCTATTATTAGATGACCCCGGCAACCTTCACCTCTCCCTTAATGCACAGAACACAATAAAATATGGTCAGAATCTTGTATGTTGCACGCTTTCGTAAGTGACTCATTGAGGTTACATAGATTGCATGGTCCTCAAGGCTGCTGGATTAAAAATCCACACAAATAAAATATCAGTATGTTAGGACTGAAAAGGGAATGGCGTTCTGTAGCACAAACCGTTTCATTTATGAGTATACAGGATATAGCACTTAGAAATGGAGATGTTTCAATTTTTTACTTCTGGATTTGGGGTATTTGTCATATCCAGGTAATATTTAATTTTTTTCTGAAATTATTACAAAAATATCTGTTTTCTTTTCAAGAATTAAAGTGTTATCCTCATGGTCTGTCAACGAGCCACTCCTGATGGGCATTTTTTTTCAACGTGATGCGCCGGATGACACCATCATCAATGGTACTTTGGGCAATTTAAGTCCCTTTTGTCATGCACCTCCCCTTTCATCATCCAACTTTAGAGTTTTTCTACCCAATCTACTACTATAGATAGATGGATAAATAAAGATATAGATATTACTATTATAATAGTACAGTATAGATATGACTATTATAATAATACAGTATAAAGTATCCCTAAAGAAAATCTACCACCACCAGAATTCCTTCCAAACCAATTATATTCTGCTGTAAGACTGGTTAGTGACATAGAGAACTTACCTTCTTTGGGTCATGTTTCTGCTAAGATATTCAACTTTTATTACATACTGTTTGGTGCACTCAGGTGGGATCACACTTGCTGGAGCATCCATCTTCTTTTGTGTTCACCACTTAGCACTGCATATAAAAAAGAAAGACTGACCTGTCCCCCAGACAGCGATTTGGTGCAACAGAAGTCAGTGCTTCTACAACTCCTTTGCATGAGATATGAGATAAAAGTTGATTTTTTTTTTCCGGAGCACTGGTTGCACTTTAATATAAGTAAGGCATATATTGCAATGTGAGTTCAACATATACATGATTTAAAAATAAATTTGGTGGTGGTAGATTCGTTTTAACCAAATTTTGCATAAGAAATTTGGTTATCAATTGTTTTTGGATGGTAACCATGCCTCAAGAATGTGTTTTTGAGGCCTCCAAGGTGTTTGTTTCTATCTAAAGGGTTTGAATGATATCTGATGGCCTGGCTGTAGACAATGGAGTTCTTTATGTGTTTCGGATGAAAGCTATCCCATCTTAGGTAGGGACTGAAAATCTGTATGTTGGAGACACCAGAGAGCAGCTTAGAATGCGTATGAATTCACATCGCCATACAATTAGAGAATGTAGAATGGACCTTCCCGTGTCAAAACATTTCTGCAATGAGGATCAAAATATCACCGATGACATGAAAATTTTGGTTTTAAGAAGGAATTTTAAATCAAGGAAAGAGCGACGGATTTATGAGCATAAACTTATGACCCTGCTTCATACACTGGAGAAGGGGTTAAATCTGTCACATGGGTTTATGGCATCCTAAAGAAATCACTGGCCTGAGACCCTGTGAACTGATAAGAACCTGAGAACTTGGAACTGTTTACATTGTTTGTACCAATAACTAATAACCCTCTTCCCCCCCTTCCTCCTAGAAATCTATCCCTATGTGTCCTTTTGTACATAAATATGCATCCTTCAGAAATGGTTGTTACATTTACTTGAGGAAGGAGCCGAGAGTTCCGAAACATTGTAATCTGTCATCATTATTAGTTAGCCATTAAAAAGGTATCAACTACTGAAGACTATCAAGTTTTTTTTTTTGTTTTTTTTTATATTTCCTACCTACTGACTAACACAGTACGAGAACAAACATTTTCCTTATTGTAAGTGAAGGCAAAGACCATCAAGCAAATTCCTACAAACCTAATTCATGGAGTTAGGCTTTAAACCTAAATCTGTTATGACTATGTCGAAGAAAGAAATGAAGTCTTCAACAAATCAAATGGGCCAAAGCTTGTAGACGTTAAGATTTGGTTATAAACATTGGATAGTGTGTCTGATGTATAAATGTAGAGTAAAAAATAAAGAAAACATAACAAAAGAAAAAAAGAAAAACTCCAAGGTATTGAGCTTGAGTACTTTTAATGGTTGGACTTTTCCAACAAAATCTCGAAGCTTTCCTTCTTAGTAGGAGACTTCCTATATGGTAGGACAATTCACACTACTGATGTTCATGATGCGTGAAAAGGTAGACCACATTTTACTTTTTGATGGTTTGGTTTTTAGACCTTACCTTTCCATTGAAAGTCAATGGGATCATCATAAAAGTGACACCACATGGGTAATAACTTGGCCTTGACAAACTAGGACAAGAATTGGCATGGTTGGGTAAATATAGATGGAATATCTGTAGCTCCAAAGAATAGAGCTGTAGGCATTCTATGTATTACTATATGGTGCCATCATAAAGCACTATATCATTGAGATATTCTAGTCTAGATGCAATATTTTTCTAGGTGAATATGATAAAGCATATTATCAGAATTCAGAGACCTAAGGAGGTACAGTAAGGCTCCATAATGGAAGAAAGACCCTGTAAGTCTTCGAAGAGTTTGTATGGGGTCATAACATATTCATGTCAAGTTATGTTCAGCTTTAATAAGTTAAATCTATTAAAATGAAATAAAATTATTACGTAGAAAGAAATCTCCTGACTAATTTCCTTTAACCGAATATATTCATTTGCTATGCAGGCAAATACGAGAAATGGAATACCATGAGCTGAATGGCTTTAGTAATACATGGCCCAGGAATTCAATTCTGTGCTGTTTAATAAAAGAAAATCCAGTACAAGATAAAAAAAAAAATGACTGCAGAAAAACAAGATATTGCTCAGTTTTTAATCTTTTCAACTCCAGGCAGTGTAAAGCAAATAGGTCAACCGGCCAAGCTAGTTTTTATTTCTGTACACTTTCACTTACAAAGAACACCAGTAACTTATACACAATCTACAGAGGTCAGCTATGCGCTTGGGTCCAAAAGCGCAGAGTGCACAAAAGTACATTGCAATAAAACTACTGAATATGTTACAGTTGTACATTTTACAGAGTTTGGGAACTTTAGCACCAATGTAAAAGCAAATCAAGTCAGACACTCTGATCCCACTATTTCCCTTACGGATCCAGGCTTGCTGGTGGACTAGTAAAATGCTGACCTTATGATATACAGTCTCACCTTATGGCAGTTTTTTCCTCTGACTGAAGACTTCTGGGGGCATAATACATACGCTGCAGCACACGGCTTCTGAATATCTTATGTGTTTCCTGAATATAGAGGTGTGAATGACAGCCTGACTATAGATTAGTATTAGTGAGATGAAATATTAATACCATCAAACATTTGTATAGAACTTGTTTGTTGCCTTTTGTCCAAATACCGCGGCTAGTATGATATGTATAATGTGGGGATGTATAACTAAATGGAATCCAATCAAATATGTACTAGCAGGTAAAAATAAATGGAAATAGTCAACTATTGAAAAGTCGGTATCAGAAGTGTATGTATCCATGAAGATCATACATTCGACCTTAGCAAGCTGGATTATCAGTCTTACCGTACTTTATTTTATGATCTGATGGAGAATAGTTAACATCTGCTTTAGTTAGGAAATATAGACCAACTTTTTTTTTACATACCCAATAAAAATCTCCTGAAAGAATAATAACAACCTAGGTAGACCTTGCCTTTTATTGTAGTGGTTCCGGAATAAAAATACTAAACTTAATGCTTCATTCATATGACTGCATGGATATATGGATACTAGGCCAAAGATAATGGTAGATCTCTCATTTATGGAGGATTTCTTTCATGGATTATATGAAATATCTAAGGGAAAAAAAATATGGCATTTTCTACTTCAAGCCACAGGAAATATATGCAGGATTGGACACAAAAACGACAACCATTGTTATTACTTATCCAAGGGGAGTTTCTCTTATACGGAACATAATGGTGGAGTAGATAACTTTATCCTTTGGTGCTATTGTGGCACTCATTGGCTGAGTTTTCTGATTCCTAAGATGGTGTTACAATTCTGATGATACAGAACTGGAATCCAAGGGCCGGGAGGAGCAGCAGGAAACAACACAATAGAAGGCTTGGTTAGTGGATAGCCAGGGTTGGTACACAGAGGCAGGTAGTCAGATGAACCCGAGATCGGTACACAGAGGCGAGTAGTAAGATGGAGCCGAGGTTGACGCACAAGCGGGTAAACAGACAGAGCCAAGGTCGATGCACAAGCTGGTAAGCAGTAAGGAGAAGCAATCTGGAAAAGATACACCTCTGAGCTAGAGACCGGAGTTAACACAATACTCAAGCATGGGACAGAATGTGCTCTGGGTTTAAATAGGCCTCATTGGGAAACAAGATGGCTGCAAACAGGAAGCAAGATGGCCGCTGATTTGAGACAATACTGGCCATCTTGTTTGAGGGCAAGGCTAGAGAATGGAGGCCTCTAGTGGTGGGAGTATAAAGTCCATGAAAACAGTGGCCACTAGTGGAGATACTTACAACAGCACTTTACCAGATAATAAACACAGCTACTAACAGATAGCTGTTTCCCATGTGTGTATGTTAATGACCCTTGACTCTGTTTCCAGTGGTGGTATTGCTGCACTCATAGGATTTTGGTCTAGTCACTCCATCTCTGCAAGCTCCAAGTGGGCCAATCTCAGGTCTACCCCTCAGATCACAAAGAACATCTTACACTTTTTTCCGATAAACTGAACCTGTGCTTCTCAATGAGTCACAGGAAGACCTCCTGCAGCTGATGCCTCTTGGATTATGCCTCTTGACTGCCAAACCTTACTGCCTTCTAACGGATTGAGGGTACTCATAACCTTACACCATATTAAATGTTTAAGATATGTATATGTATACTGTGGTACATGCGATGCCTAGGAGTCCATAATACAATCCTGGAGAGTCTACACGCATCCATATGGCATCCACACACATAGCATTGCAAAAAAAGAAAACTATGTTTTGTAGCTATACGCAAGAAAACGAAACCCCAGAGACAGTTTACATATGTGGGCAGGGGTATACATAGCAATGTGGCAACCAAAATGGTACCAGAAGGTTTTCACAAACTTTGGGTGCAAAGGAAGACTATCGGCAAGTGATGTAATGATAGACAAAAGTGCTAAACCATATTATACGGTGTGATCCACTTTGATAAAATTTGCACAATTCTAGACAGCCTGGTTTAGGCTGTCTCATTATTAGACAGAATAAGTAAATCTGCCCCTAGAGCTCATCTGGCTAGTGAATAGTTCTTGTCTGAGCTAGTCCTATTCTCTTCATGGATCTCATGCACCTACGATATTGTATGTATACAGTAGGGTGCAGGCTCTGATAAATTGGACCACATTTTACTAAACATAGATGTAAAACATTTCAGCAGGTAAATGGTATATACAAGTAACATATATATCCCCAAGGGTTAGTAAGCGAGAGAGACTGCTTCAGATATTGCTACAGATTACTGCCAGTAATGTAATAAGAAGAGAGAATTGCCATAGTCAGCTGATGTATGTTTTCATGTAACACATGACAGTATATACTCCTACATTCAGTGAAGGTATCTGACTAGCGTCTAATACACCTTATGCAGATAATGGAAATCGTATCTCGCTCTCTGTCTCCGTGTGTCTTTTCCTACCTTGCCAGATGAAAGCATTGGACAGCCAAGTCGTTCTGCCTACTGCCTAATTTCTATGAATAACAAGGTCTGAATACAGACTTAGAAAAGGAGGGGGGAAGATAAAGCACAAGAAAAAAATCGGATTCTGTGGAAGTCCCAGCGGTATACCACATACATTTTACCAGCCAGCTTATTCTTCTGTACTTCCATGGATTGACATAAGGGAGGGATCGGCATGTCAGGACAGATAAAATCTCTCTGCTGCAAAGGACTCTATTCAGACTTGCATGTTACTGGGTTGATAACTTATTCTGTATTGCAGGGGACTCAAAGATAGACATTTCGTCTTTTATCTGAATCTATGCACTACCTGCATACTAAAGATATAGTGAACCAGCAAGATACATCTTAACTAACCTCTCAAGCATGGGGATATACTAAAGGAGACTGAAAAATGCTCAGAATACAATGTTACATAATCCCCAAGTACGGGTTTCCTGTTGCCCAGTGTATGAATAGTCAAAAGACCTCTCGATTCAGGTGTCTATTCAGTTTTATATCACTACCCGCGTGGTTTCACTGGGCTAGGCCATAGAGATTTTTTTTTTTTCATTTCTGATTTTTTTGTAGTAAGTTCACATCTTCATAATAAGGTTTGCGCTGACCTATATAATACAGTCACACTGAACATCACTAAACCAATTAATGTTTCACTTTAACGGGGATTAAAATGGAATTTTTACACTGAATCTATAGTAAAACAAACATGTAATGAGGAACACATGCTTGATAATGCTAAACCCGTAGAACACAACAGCATACAACATATACGCTAAAATACGCTCTTGTGTCACCCCCTCTGCCTCATAGATTGTAAGCTCTTGTGAACAGGGCCCTCAGTCCCATTGTGTAACTTGACTATTAGTCTTTAATGCATTTTTTTGTCTGTACTTAAATCCTACAATTTGTAAAGTGCAGCAGAATATGTTGACGCTATATAAATAAACTGTATTATTATTATTATTATTATTATTATTTTAGCAAGGATTTCATGTTATATCATATCATATGAAACGTAATGCTGCAATGAAATAACTCTGCGGAAGCCAGCGCCCCCTTACCATGATATCATCAGAGGTCCATCATGGTTTGCTATTTCAATTACTTCACCTAGTTTGATCTACTTGGAGTGGGCTGCTGGAAAAGGCACACACTTAAAGGGGTTGGCCACTTTCAGACCAATATTGACAAACAAATGTACAATAAAAAGATATACAAATTTCCAGTATACTTTCTGTATCAATTCCTCACAGTTTTCTAGATTTCTCCTTGCTGTCATTCATTCTGTTACTTCTAGAGGATAAAAGTCTGACCATGGTCATGTGATTTACGGTCCATGGTCATGTGATTTATGGTCCATGGTCATGTGATGAGCACACAGGTGCACAGCTGATTATCAGGCAGATGTCTGATTACTGTGCTGTGACTATAACGAGCGGCACCTGTGTGCTCATCACATGACCATGGACCGTAAATCACATGACCATGGTCAGAGTTTTATCCTCTAGAAGTAACAGAAAGAATGACAGCAAGCCGAAATCTAGAAAACCGTGAGGAATTGATACAGAAAGTATATTGGGAAATTGTATATCGTTTTATTGTACATTTGTTTTAACTGCAGATGCTAAGCTTTGCAATATGGTAGCGCACGAGAGTGAAATAGCTCTTTTAACACTGGTATATCTTGTGAGATAAAACTTAATCAATGTACAAAACGGGGCAATAAATCAATTACCTATTCGGCGGCAGCCTCCTCCTCTCTCCTGAGGCCTGGTTCACATCTGAGTTCGGTATTCTTTTTGGGGAGTCCACCAGGGGACCCTCCAAACAGAATACCGAAAGAAATTAAAAAGCAGTTAGCTAGGAAACCACACGGAATCCATAGACTATAATGGGGTCATGTGTTTCCGCGCAGTGTCCACATGAGTCATGCATAGAGAAAAGTGGTGCTTGCATTTGGAGGACTCATAAATCGAGATGAGCGAACAGTAAAATGTTCGAGGTTCGATATTCGTTTCGAGTAGCCCCTCAATATTCGACTACACGAATCGAATATCGAACCCTATTATAGTCTATGGGGGAAAATGCTCGTTTCAGGGGTAGGCAACATTCGATCAAATTATACTTACCAAGTCCACGAGTGAGGGTCGGGCTGGATCCTCCAAGAAGTCTTCTCCATGCAGCGTCCCCGCGGCATCTTCTGGCTCCGCACTACAAGCGGACATGCGCAGTCGGCTCTGCCCAGGCCCGATGCCTGGCAGAGTGAATGAAAAGCCGCGGGGAAGCTGCACGGAAAAGACTTCTAAAGGTAGGAGAAGAACCAGCATTGATTGGCCGACTGTATAGCATTCGGCCAATCAATGCTGGTTCTGCATCGAACTTTTACATTCGAATAGCGAGTGGTACTCGATCGAGTACGAGTATTTCGAATACCGTAGTATTCGATCTAATACCTACTCGATCGAGTACTACTCGCTCATCTCTACTCATAAATAAAACTTAGCAAATTCCTTGGCAAAATGTAACAATTGTTTTAGCTGACCTATGACAAAAAGTTAGCTGTGTTTCGAGATTTCCCGTTGCTAGTCCATGAACAACCTTTTCTTGAAAGAACATTCCTGGAAAGATTGTTCCTCTTTTACCCAATATCATTGAAAGTGTATGACCTGCTTGAATCATTCTAATGTTCTTGTGGATTATGCAGTGAAGAATCAGTAGAACTTGTGGTAGCTCTTTGTGAAATTGGGATTAATTGACTGTTATGACAACAAGAGATATCCATAAACATGGATAAGTCATTGTACTGGAAAAAGTTTTTCTTATAGGACGAAACGGTAAACATCTGGAAAGTTTTTGGTTTTCAAAATGTACTGTCTGGCCAAAGAGAGTGGCAATTTATTCTTAAAATGTAAAGTATATTGTGATCCAAGTATAACACTTGTAAGAATATTACCCAATAAGAAAAAAATCTAAGAAAAATTAAAGGTTGGGGTGTTTAAAGAAGTGAGAATTGGTTACACTACACAGAAAATCCAACTCAATTGCCCAGTACAAACTTTATAGTTTAACTAACATTAATGGTTATTTTTATGTATTTCCTAAATATTTAGCAACTGGGAAAACTCATTAAATTTTCCTGGAGTTCAGTTGACACAAATGTGTTCCATATAATTAATACGACAGGAAAAAAAAAAAAAAAGGTAAAAAAAATAATATTTGTTCTAATAATATTCCCCTAATAATTTTTCTGGATGTATAGTAAGCGCATATGTTGGATTTGCATTTGATGATTAAAATAGCATTTGGCATACCTTAAGTGTGGTAACTTTGCCTAAGGAAAATAGTGAACTTTTTGTCCCTTTCAGTCTGGCAGGGGTATTGAGCATTGGGTTTTCTCTGGCTTGGCTTCAGCTTAAACATAAGCTTACAAAATCTTGCCATGTTTTCTTTGTATAAGACAGCTGCAAAAAGTTTATTGCCAGCGAGGAATGCCCTGTCTCGAGCAGTATTTTTTACTATTTGATAATCTTGCTTGAGTCACAACATCAAATGTTGTTGAAGGACTTTGATGCAGCCACAGACGTATTACCAATGAGTTGGACACTTAACTTTTCAGGCTGTTTTTCCCTGACTATCATTTGGGGAACAATGAACGACGGGTCTTGGTAATGGTGATGAGATTATAGGGGAAACGTTAGGGCCTCACAAAAACATTTTGACTAGCAGTTTAATTAGTTTGTTAATATACATCTGCTACTTTGTCGGGTTTAGAGCTCTCTGGTACGTGGTTTTGTGCTCAAACAGGTAATTTAAGGGTTAGGGTGAGGAGCAATTCGGAACAGACAAATATCTAGAAACTCATGCTCAATAATACTGAGACAATAGAGTAGTCTTGATAGTGTTTTGTCACTGGTTTCACCCAGAATAATACAAAAAAAACCATAAATTCTACAAGTACTGCACATAGAAAAAGTACTAAAGACACTTTTACAGATAAAAAGAATAAGCACTAAGTGTAATATAATGGAACAAGCCATTGGAACAAGGTGATAGCTAGAAAATAATGGACAACGAGATCCAGGAAACAAATAGAAATATGTAAATTATTTTTAAAAATCCTTAAAAACCTGAAGGAAAGTGATGCAGCAGGAAGAGTCAGAAGTGGCACTGGAACATGCCAGATGTCAAGAGTCAGAAACCAGCAGACAATTGAAGAGTCGGGACCATGATTCCATCTCAGGAATTGGAACAAGGAAATGGAACAGGATATGGAGCAAGAATAAGATTGGGATCCAAACCAGAAGGAGAGCCAAGGGCTTGATAGGTCATAGAAGAAGGCCATGCAACTGATGACAATTTGCCAGAAACTCCTGGTGGTCAAAGTAAGATTGACATAGGTTTACAAATGCCTTGTGTGAACTTGAAAAAATACCGCAAAAGATGCTTTAGACAGTGGTTAAATAATAACTCAATAATGTAAACTTAGACAAGCAGTATGAAAATGCAACAGATTTATCACCTTGACCGATTCAAGCTTATACCAGCTGTTAGTTGGATTGGCAAATATGTGCCACGTTACACCAAAGATTTATGCCAATGTTGAATGTTTAGATTTATTCCTCTGTCTTCTTTTAACCCTCATACTATAAACGCTCCTCTGCTTGCCACCATTATCTGATATGTACTTGTACATCTCACCACAAACCCACCAAGGAATTAATACATGGAGTATGTCAATCCTAACAGCATAATGGCTAAAAAACAACTAAATCATCAGTGAGATATAATGATACTGACGTACTTGTCACATATATACAAGTAAAAAGGGAATTCTGGAAATTCTTCGGGTTATTTCCTATTGTTTATATAGTACAAACATATTTTGCGGTGATGTATAGAGTTTGTTATTATATACAGTACATCTGTCCTTGTTCCAATTACCTAATTCCTTATCTCATACAGGCCAATTTTTAGTAGGCCAATCATCCTGGATCGGGATGTTGTTGGCACGTAGGATCAGATCAGGTGGCATAGATATTAGACAAATGTGACCATTTCAATGGGTTAACTGATCATCCAAGGTGTAAATGGTGTCTCTACTATCCCCAATTACAGAAGGTGTTGGTAGGATAAAGGATTGGATTTCAACATGACTGATCCTTTTTTTTTTATGGCAGATGTGTGGTATATTATCTCTTTGCAGCTTTGGTTGGTTTCCAATCCAAGACACTAGTGCTGTAAGGCAATGGAGTGTGCCCTACTGGTCCACTACGTGGCTGTGGCCCTACAGATTTGGCCTGCTTGCTAAGTGTAGGACTCTAAGAGAGGCAAATTTGCTGGAGTCTGCAACTGGACCACACTTTAATGCACATGTGTTATGGTGCATCACCAGCTCAGTTCTTGGAAGGTGCAAGGCAGTTGCAGTAACAGCATAGCAAACCCATGACACCCCTTTGCAGAGGATACAAGTGTAAGACATTGCTATTAAAGGAGTTTTCAGGTCCCAAATGCATTTTTGATACTAATGACCTATCCACAGAATAGATCATCTGTATCTGAGCTGTGGGGACCCTACACCCAGCTGCTGTTTCACCAGAGAATCGCAGCTCCACTCTTATTACTATGGCTTCCAGTGCCTGGAGGCAGTCAGATCAGTGGATCTGTATGGGATTTAGATGCTGCACCCCGCAGAGCAGGTACTGATGAGCTATCCTATAGCTAGATCCTAAGTATCAAAAATGAATTTGGAGCTGGGAAACCCCTTTAATTTTTTGTTCATCTTCTGTGTTAAGTTATTCTTCATTCTTGAACCTTAGTAAACCAGTTTTAATCTTAATCCTATTGTTGATCCTTTGTCCATCCACCTGCACATTGCATAAAAGCACTGCGCTTCCCACAATACATGTTTTCCAGGTGTGAAACATACCATGTCTACCAATAAGAATTTGGACACCTGTGGTAGAATAGAAAAACAACATTTCATATCCAACAGTTGGTAGAACCCAGCAGATGCTGCCTTACGGATGGTATTGATTGGCACAATACCCCCGGATGCCTGGTGAAACTCCTGGTGTATGTGAGCCATCAGTTGGGTGCGGTTTCTCTGGCCAGCACTTGTCGGTCTCTATCTCCCAGTTTCGGGGGTCTGCTGACTTGGGGCACATTCTGACAATCACTGTTCACCTTCCACTTTGTAATCACATAGGCCACTGTCGATTTTGGGTAATTCAGTTCACTCGCTATGTCCCTTAAAGGGGTTCTATCAGCAAAATCATGTTGATAGAGCCCCACATATGCGTGAATAGCCTTTCAAAAGGCTATTCAGGCACCGTAAATGTTATATTAAACTACCCCCCCATTTTAAAATAATACCCTAAAAAAGAATGTGATCTACTTACGCATTGTGCACGCTGGGCGGGCATTCAGGGTGCGCCGTCTTCTTCATCCACGCTTCCTCTTCCTCCGATGTCCTCGGGTCCCGTCCTCCTCCAGCACTCGCGAACTGACATTGATAAAAAAAATGGCCTGGGCGCATGCGCAGTAGCATGCGGCTTCTACTGCGGCTACTGCGCATGCACCCAGGCCATTTTTTTTTATCAATGTCAGTTAGCGAGCGCCGGAGGAGGATGGGACCCGAGGACATCAGAGGAAGAGGAGGCGTGGATGAAGAAGAAGACACACCCTGAATGCCTGCCCAGCGTGCACGATGCGTAAGTAGATCATTCTTTTTTAGGTTTTGCTGATAGAGCCCCTTTAAGGATCGACCATTTCTGTGGTACCTCACAATTACCCCTTTCTCAAAATCAGACAACTCTGCACTTTGTGGCATCTTACAATGCCAATGTACTAATGCCGATGCTGTTTCCTATTTAACGGCGGAAAGCATGACGTACATCACGACTGCAGATATCTTCATTTGCATGGGTGTCCAAATACTTATTGGTAGACAGTGTACAAGCATTCCTATTATTTCACTCCATTCTTGTATTATTTTTGTGTTCACCCTTAAATAATCTGAGTAAAACACAAGATGGTCTTCTCAGAGTGTATTTTCAGTGTCACATATAACATATGTACATACATGTATAAATATTAATGCATAACAAGCATGAGCTATGTGTTATATGGGCCTCTATAATGAGCTGTTTATTTGGAACTGTAATAGTATTCATTCTTCCCCTAGCCTCTGAACCATGGCTCAGGCACTAGGGATGTTATTATAAATTGTAATGTACCGTGTTGCATCCTCATACACATGACATATAGGAAGCACTTGCCTGGCAACACTTCAGTGACTTCCAGATAATGTTTCATAATAATACCATAGCCTTTAACTGCATCCCCAGACATGTCACTTCCTATCCAGCGAGCGCAGCCTTATGTGCACAATGCGAGGCACACAGGTGATTCAGTTTGTATGTAGTTAGTAGCCAGCTGATAGCAGTTAGCTTTCTCAAGCATTGCCCACAGGAGTTTCCGTGAAAGTGAAGTGAGATAATGAATGTAAACTGGTCCGCGGGTGCAGACTTAAATTCCTTAGGCGCTACTCCTTCCCTAGACAGAGAAACCAATATTTCTTTGCAATTAGGTCAGAGCTTACAGTATAATGGCACGTACTATTATCTCCTCTCTATAACATTTGGTGACTATCGATCAGAACAGCGAGAAGAATAGGATGGTGCGCTTCGTATGCTTTGTGCATTACCTGGAAACAAAAAGACCTATGATTTATTTATTTATTTTTTTAATAATGCATTTGGTGAAGATATTTTTTTGTAGTCTTCATATATTACTTATGCTATCTGTTCACATGGAGGGATTAAAAGCTATAACTTAAAAAGATAGATAATGGATAATAATGGAATAATCCTAAAACTATACGACATTTACAAACAAATGGATAAAATGCATAATAAAACTGCCCATATATTTAGGAGAGCGGCTGACTGAAAGCTCGCCTGGGTGAGAGATTTGTGTTATGACCCCCAAGACATGGCAGACTCCCCACAGGGGCGGCTTACTGTCTCCCCAAGAACAAAACGATAGGTATGTTGAAATGTATGCCATGATAGGAAATTGGGGCAGCCTCCATACACATTATATGCGGGGAAATTAGTGGGTTCAACCTCTATCGTCTAATGTATATGGACAGATTAAGTAGTTAAACCCCCAATTCTCAACCTCTTACAAAAAAGCTCCTTTTGAGTTAGTGTTAATTCAACAGGGGCCACATTGAATTTACGCTAAACGCACAAAGCAGTAAAAACGGAACAATGAAACCAATTTTCACCAATTTTCTATCCGGCTCTCTGTTTTGGACATTCATTTTGCTTGTTTGTCATTCATTTGTAACAGTTAAAATGAATGAATCTCACTGGATTTTATTTTGTTTTTTGACACCACCCACTCATCCATTTTAAACAGCTATCAAACGAATGCACATCCATCCACTTTCTGGCCAGTATACGTATGTCAATATACTGCTAAGAAAGAGTATAGAATAGTATAGAAGACTATGCTATTGCATCTCATAAGGGCTTGTAAAAAAAAAAAAAAAAAAAAAAAAAAAAACAACAACAACAACCCCAAAACACATTAAATTGATATGTTTTTAATAATGTTGCCTTTTGGTCACAAATGCCACTGTATATCTATATGTTATGAGCTTTCAACAGTTCTTCATGATTTATCCTGTAAACTGATGCATTATAACCCATTGGTGACAGATTCATTAGCTGGATACCTACAGTGGCATCCATCACCCATAGGCTATATTAGCATTTGTTTAATGGATACCTGATAAAAGCTACTGAAAATCTAAAGAAGTATCCATTAAATGGATGCTAGTAAAGTCTATGGATGATGGAAGCCTCGGGTATTTATCACAGCCTACATTAATGTACACCTCAGAACTTTTTCCTACTTACACTTTAAATAGAGACAGAAGGACTATTAGAGGGGAGAAGAGGGATCCTATTACACTCTCTCTGCCTGTGTATAAGACTTAAATGTCAGAGTAGAGAAGAGGGATAATATTGCAATTTCTGCCTATGTATGGGGCTTATGCTGTGAGAGGGGAGAAGGGGGTTCATATTACAATACCTACTTGTGTATGGGACTTATGCTATGAGAGAGGAGAAGGGGGATCATATTACA
The DNA here is from genome assembly GCF_031893055.1 of Leptodactylus fuscus. NCBI lineage: Eukaryota > Metazoa > Chordata > Amphibia > Anura > Leptodactylidae > Leptodactylus > Leptodactylus fuscus. The sequence continues at coordinate 56,647,175 of NC_134269.1, forward strand.
ATATCTACCTGGGTATGGGACTTATGCTGTGGGAGGGGAGAAGGGGGTTCATATTACAATACCTACTTGTGTATGGGACTTATGCTATGAGAGAGGAGAAGGGGGATCATATTACAATATCTACCTGGGTATGGGACTTATGCTGTGGGAGGGGAGAAGGGGGATCATATTACAATATCTACTTGTATATCGAATGTATGCTCTGATAGGGGAGAAGGTGGATCATTTTACAATATCTACTTGTGTATGGTACTTATGCTGTGAGAGGGGAGAAAGGGAATCATATTACAATATCTGTGAACAGGACTTATGCTGTGAGAGGGGAAATACCGTATTAGGGAGAATGGGAGTATCTGATTGGTATGGAAACAAAATATTTAAGGCTAGATTGATTTTAAAAAGTAAGAACATAGAAATGCACTGCAATCTGTAGGCAGCATGTTATAGTGCAGGGGGAGCTGAACATATTGTTAATAGGTTTGTAGGGAAAGATTTTTTTTATAACTTGTCATTTATCCATTGAAATATCTGATTTTTCAATATCGAGAGGGGATGGTGGTGGGTCACTCCATGACTGACAGACCTCCTCTATGATTATACATACCGACATAGTTGTCAATCACTGAGAGGACCGCCTCCTTGACTTTATAACATGGAAAGAGCAGAGACTACAGTGGATAAATTTGTCTCTACATAGATCTGTTCGGCTCCCCTTCTTTATCATGTTGCTTGCAAATTGTACTGCATTTTCCTTGTGACAGGTTCCCTTTAAGGAGTTACTGGGATATTAAAAAGAAAAAAATCTATATGAAAATGTAATATATATGTATATAATTTATATATATATACGTCTATACATGTGAGCTTGTGTGCGTGTGGTTGTAGAAGTATATAGGGAGCGAAGTGTACAATTGGAACTACTCAGTCACATAATTTCCTAATTTACAGCTCTATAAAACATTGATGTGAATTGATGTTGAAACCTGATAATTAAGGAAAAAAAGAAACTGAATAAGCCTTTAAGTGTTTACATCACTATTTAGGGGTTTGGCTGGGTGCCCTTTTCCAGTCATTCAGACAGAGAGTTGCCAGCACAGATCTGTCACCTGAACACACATCCATTAACTAGGCAAGAGGTGGAACAGTAGGGTACGTAAATATGTGATATGCTGGGCAAATTGGCAATGCCATTTATACAAATCTAAGCCGAGAATTTCTGACATTGTAGCTTTGGGTTTGATACAGTAGTCCCATTGTGCTCCTTACTGTTCTTGCATGTGCAGCACTGGGATTTAATGCCAGAGTTGAGCCGCTGCATTAAAGTTTGTATCCAGCTGGGAACAGATTTGCATCCTGCTGCCAGTGAACAGGCTGGGATCCAAACACACTTGCTCAATGCAGTGTATTTCCCACACCCAGCTGGGCTGCTTGCTACCATGATTCTGTCACTAGGATAGCTATGGCAGCTGCCTCCGGCAATAAAACCTGGGATGTGACAACCAGCATTGTGACAGCATATACAGTAGGGCACCTCCCTATGCAAAGCTGATATTCTCCATACAGCCTCAACGTTTAACAACTGCTCATTTGATAAGCTGCGCTTGGCATGAATATGTTGTGTGCCATAATCAGAATATTAGAAAAGACACTTTGCTAAATTCATTTTGTAATCCTATTACTCAATTAACGATGCAAATCTAAATAGTTAATACCATCGGGCCGAAATAGCCTAATTCTGCATCAGCTGTACAGCTATATATTATAAGATATATCATAGTTTTATTGAATATACACATGTTTTGAGAATATCTTTTATGACTATAATGATATTCCTTTAAATAATCTGGTCTGATAATCCAGCATATAGAAAATACATAGGGATTAACAATTAAAAAACTATGGTGTTAGAAAACAGATTTATAGTAGAAAATGTTATGGATAGTTTCTATCTTTTTATATTATCGGATGGCTGTTCAACAATCCAGAATAATTGATGTATAGATAATTATCAGGCCTGACAGATATTAGAATAAGGCATTTTTTATGGCAATTTAGCTCGCTTTTCTAACCACTTGAAGACTTTATATATCAGAGCTATCACTTCAGTTCCATCAGTGTAAAGCCTTATTCACATGGTCAGTGATTTGTATCAGTGATTGTGTGGAAAACCAAGTGAGGTTTGAAAACACAGAACAAGTGCAATTTTTTCCTTTGTGTAGCCTCCACTCCTGGTTTTGTATCATTGATATAAATCATTGACCAAACACTAACTATGCAAATACGGCCATTTTGCAGAATTGGCAAGGTGCTGGATCCAAATGGTGCTGGTGGGACTTTGAAAGTTCTGTACAACACAAGGAAGACATGGCTGCATGGGTATAACTTGAGGGGGTGCAGAGGGTACAGGCACACCGGGGCTCAGGAGCCTTAGGGTGCCCATAAGCACTGGCACCAGTATTGAGATTGCAGCTTCCATTGGGCCCATAGGCCAAGGAGATCCACAGATTACCCTAAACACACTAAGGGTGATTAAACTCCTTAGCATCCGTAACTATCACTATCAAGAATTTGCTGTAGGGATGAGGTAGGGGGACCCCAGACAAAAGATTGCCCCGGGCCTACACGAGTTTAGTTACATCACGGCATGGCTGGACAGTACAACAGCATTAATTCTGTAAATTCTGTGGTCAATAGCCAATTTGGTACATGAGCCTTACTATGCCAACCCTTTGGAAACATTGTCTTGTTTGAAATTTAGACAGTAAAACATTAACAAATATTAGGAATATTTGTTTTTCTTATATTGCATTGTTATCATTGTATAAAAAGTTTTCGGATTCTTGTAATTAGTCTTAGCATTCTGTAACCTATTAGCTACAATATGTTTAATATTAGCACTACTGCTTGACTATTCCAACTTTTCTGCATGTGGCAGAAAATAATTACCAGCAATTACTGGTGGTGAACTTAGCATTGACATCAATTGAATAGTGACATCTATGCCTTGTTCTCGGAATGCTCATATGCCTGGTTAGTGTAAAAATGCTCAAGGGAAATTCTTGCTTTAATGTAACACATTCACACAGTATAAACATATTTAATGTGCTTGGAAAATGTTGAGCTCACAACCAAGAGACATATATCAACTCACTTATAGGAAGAGATCTAAGCGGCCGAGCAAGGTCTGACTACATTCAGTTATGTTATTAGTGTGACATACACTGTCTGCATAAAGCTGTCATAAATACTGTATATTAGCCGCCATTTTGTAGGATTAATATTCTTATTTGCAAGAAAATATTATACATAGGATATGTGCTTATAATTTCAGTGTACCCCAAGAGAGCCACTGCTAGGGACTAAACTGTCTTATTCACATATAATGTTTCTTATAATGTTATATAGTGTATGTATTACTGATTATTAATGTATAAAAAAACAAAAAAAACTTGCAAATCTTCAGTAGGTGATACCTTTTTTAATGGCTAACTCATAATGATGACAGAATATGAAGTTTTGAAGCGTCTGTCATCATATTCTGTCATCATTATGAGTTAGCCATTAAAAAAGGTATCACCTACTGAAGACTTGCAAGTTTTTTTTTGTTTTTTTTTATATTTCATAACCACTGGCTAACACGGTACAAAAACAAACATTTTCCTTATACCAAATATGATTATTAATGTGCATTAATGTGACATTTTCAGAGTTCCTGTAAACAGGAGTGGATTCTACTCTGGGATTCTAGAAGGTTGGAGCCCCAAACTTTAGCTAGTGTGTTACTCCCTGTTGAGGTTAGTCCGCAGCTAGCCATGGAAAAGGGAAGTAGTTTGGAGAGGAGCACCTTCACCTCTTCAGACTAGGTAGTGGCAGATAAGATTAACAGGCAGTCCCATGTCACCAGACTCTATACTCGCAGAACCAAGTCACCTTGAACTTCCTGATTTTTGAAAATCTCTAGTACAAGACCAGTGAGGAAACTGAGGTATCCCCAGCCAAAACATACTCTGCATTTGTCCAAGAGTGGTTGGAGAGGAGGACTATCTCCCAAGGGTCATCTCAAGTTACCATGGTGAAAATGATCAGAGGACTGAGGAAGGCCTGAAGAGCAATAACCACTTATATTTGTGTGTAAAGTGCTATACGTGTGGAGTAGGGTTGAGCCGATCTTGACTTTTCAGGATCGATTTTAAAATCCGATTTCCTATCATTTTTCATTCGAACCCGATCTCGATCCCAATTCCGATCCCAATGCAAGTCAATGGGATTTTTTTATTAATCAGAGATCGGATTTTAAAAGCAATCCTACCCCCTGGTGTCCACTTACCTCCAGAGATGGCTGGTCCTGTGCCCCGTGCCTTCATTCTTCGCCTCACTGCTGCTCCACGCTGCTTTTCTTCCTTCGCTGCCCCCTCCCTGCCAGGTGAGGAGAGTGTGGGCGGGTTAGGAGAGTGTGGGTGGGTACTGGGAGGGGAGACATCATGTCTCCCCGCCCTGTACCCACGCACACTCTAAGCCACAAGCCCCGCCTACCTAGCGCTTTAAACACTAACCTGGGAGGCGGGGCAGTGAGGCAAGAAGAAGGAGGGCACCGGAGCAGCTATCTCTAGAGGTAAGTAGCTGCTAGAGGTGTTTAGTTTAGCCTTCCATTCGAATGAATGGAGGCAGCCGGCGCAGGGGCTTAAGGCTGTGTGTCGGCTACTTCCATTCATTCCTATGGAACTGCAGCGGAGCCTTCATACTGAATATACAGCGTATACTCAGTGTGAAGGCTAAGCAATGCATTGTGGGAAAAATCACCGATCTCGATCCCACATAAAAAGATCGTGTTCGGAATTCCGATGGCGATCGTGAAATTTTCTCGATCGCCGATCGGAATCCGATCTTTTCCGAACACGATCGCTCAACCCTAGTGTGGAGCCTTCTGATGTAAGTTAAAGGGATCCTATCACTCAGACATGATTTTTTCTAAGTACCTCTTCAGAATAGCCTTAAGAAAGGCTATTCATCTCCTACCTTTTGTTGTCTTCTCCACGCCACCGTTCGCCTACAATTCTGGTTTTTCTCAGTATGCAAATTAGCTCTCTCGCAGCACTGGAGGCAGACCCCAGAGCTCAATACTGCAATACTGTGCAAGCGGCCATTATCCCGTGGCCTGTGGGCATGCGCAGTCTGCTCTGCGCAAGGCCCAAGGCCTAGAAGTTACAAGCCACCACTGGAAGAAGAGGCTGAAGAGGATGCTGCTGACGAAGATGGAGAAGGTGCTGGAGAGAGTCCTCTCACAGCATTGGGGATGCCCCCAGTGCTGTTTGAGTGCTGGTGCCCACCCCCAGTGCTGCAATAGAGCTAATCTGCATACCGAGAAAAAATGGGATTGTAGGCGAACGGCGGCGCAGAGAAAACAACGAAAGGTAGGAGACAAATAGCCTTTCTTAAGGCTATTCCGACGTGGTACTTGATAGGTGATGGGTTCCCTTTAATGTAATCCCATGCACCCTACTCTTAACCATTCTATCTCCACACCAATCAATAGGGATCATTGAATAATGTACAATATCTTGATAAAACAAGACTGTACTTTACTGAAATTCTCAGAGTATTTTTTTTTTTTTTTAGAATAATAGCACATTTTGACCTGTGTAAACTCACTGCGTTACCTATCTTGTAGAGCTCCGGAAGTATAGCCTTATTTTACTCCAGACTGATATAATTCTGCTGGTTTCCAATGGAAGCAGTTGACAAGCTTGTTTAGTCAACATTCAGAAAGGACGATGAACAGTATCTATGATGAAACTTGGTCAAGCAGATGATAATTTAAGGGCCAGAACATTTGTCATCTATCATTGGAAATAATTATGGTTGGCTGAAATGGAAAAAATTACCATTTTGGATGACTTTTTTCTTGAAACTCTGCTCACACTATGGTTGTGACTTTTGTTAGCCAACGCAGAAAACTGATCAATTCCTGAAATTGGGTTTTGGTGGGTAACCGTTTTTTTAATCGGATTGAGTTTCCATTTCTGGGCCCCCAAGTGGACTGCAGAATGGAAACAAAAAAAAGAGGTGTGAACCTTCCATCATGACTGGATCATGCCAGTTCTTATCAATGATAACTTCTGGGTGAGAGCAAAAAAAAAAAAAGATTTTTTTTTGTACCAAGCAATGCTACAAAACCTTTGTAGTAGTCACCAGCTTTACATTACAGATTACAATAAAAGATAACACCTCCATAGATAACGCCATCTACCCATTCTTGCATCCACTACTGATATCAGATGATGTCACAGCTTATCCACTCTCTCATACATAGACCTAAATGAGTCTCCAGAATATTGCTGCTTATGGCCCTATTGTCGTAAAGTATACAACTAATTGCTGTTCACAACCATGTATAGAAAACAAAATAAAATTAAAAAGTCTATAATCAGAAAATGAAAAATGTTTAGAAAAAAAGCAATTTATTTAGGAAACTCGGTTTTAATAAATGAGTTAAAAATATTGATACAATTAAGTAAGAACACTCGCATTGAAAACCCAAACGTGTCTTTTCCACCAAAGTGTATGCAGTATATATATATATATATATATATATATATATATATATATATATATGTTCGGGATACACTTCTTCAAGCTTTCTTCATTGCATTACAGTGCTAACAGTGAAACGCCGATGCTTTAGTTGCTCGCCTCTTCTAGCCATAGGTAGGCAAAAGGTTAAAATGTCTTGCGATGATTTAGACGCATTCATTTCATGTAATGCAATACCATATTAAAACATATATCTGCAATTTCCCACCTTCTAGTTATGCTTGCCTCCAGAAGGGTGGACCACTTTAAGTGTTATACGCTGCAGAGGGATTGTTTCTTTCACTCTTCTTTTATTATTATTATATAAGACAAAAGGCAGAGCGGAGTTTTCGAGCCTCTTGGATTGGGGGCTCAGACAGAGGAGAGAAGAGCATGATTGATAGAGTTGTGGTTGGCTTGTAAAGGGCAGCCGGGAGAGCAGAGAAATAATCAGGAGAAAGGGCGTCCTATGCAGGCTTTCTCAGAGGGGAAAAATGAATCCAGCACCTCTGCATTATTAAGTTGTCAGACAGGTCTGATGATGAAAATCTGAAGGTCAGGCATAACAAGAGGCACCTTATGGGCAGGTCATGCCCTTTCTGGAAGTGCTACACTCATGTTTATCTGCACCTAGCCCTTATCAACAATTTTTCATTTGATAAGAAGATTGGGGAGTAGGGAGGATTGTGTATCTTCTTTGTATGAGCAATAGAAATAATATGCAGAATTGGAAACAGAACCGTATCGTGTAATACCATTTACTGGAGGGGATGAGGGAGTCAATAGAGAAAGTCAGATATCTGCTATTCATGCACGTAAAACTAAGACACTGTGGGAGTCTGTTTATTGTATGCTATATAAGTGCCCATAGTGATAATATATCATAGATGAACACAGATAATATTTTATATATGAGCATATTGTGGAATGGTGATATGTCATATATGGACATACAGTACATCAATATGTTATATATGAGCATACAATTCTAATATGCAGCAGTATGTGCATACAGTAATACGTCATAGATGAGCATACAATTAGAATATGTAATAATGTGGGCGTAATGTGATATGTTATATATCAGCATACATTTATAATATGTAATAGTATGTAAATACTGAGATATGACATATATGAGCATCAAATTATAAAGTATGCATACTGTCATGTCAAAAGTGCATACAATTATAATATGCCATGTGTACATACTGCGATGTCATATTTGAACATACAATTATAATGTGTAATGTGTGCATACCATGATAGGTCTTATATGAACATATATTATAGTATTTAATAAAATGTGCATGTTGTGATATCTCAAACAAAAACATATACAATCAGAATATGTAATAATTTGTATAAACATACAATTATAATATATAATAATATGTGATATATCATATATTAGCATACAATTCTAATATGTGCATACTGTGATATATCATATAAGAGCATACTATTATAATATCGAATAATGTATGCATACAGCTATATATCATATTTTAGCATAAAATTTAAATATGTAATAACGTGAGCAAACAGTGTATGATATCTCATATATGACCATGCTATTTTAATATGTAGTAATATGTGCATACTGTGATATGTTAAATATGATCGTGCAGTGACAAGAATTGACCATCTAGTAATAATATATCATATGAGCTGAGTATACAATAAAAATGATTCATATATGCACCTTCAGTAATGTTATATACAGTATGAATATTCAGTAATGTTATATATGAGAATACAATATGTCATACATATGAGAATGCAGTACTAATATGTGATATATAACCATACAAAGATAATGTATCATATGAGAATACAATAATAATATGTCATATGAGTTTATAATAATTAGAGGTTCAGGAAGCATTGGACTTGTTCCAAATTTTCCAAAAGGTGTGGATTCAGATAAAGCCTCAAACTTCTGGGGTTCCCCACCCATGAACAATTTTTATACTTATTATGTTTCCATTCCTCCGTGGGCCTCCATTTATTATACACTGGGTTCTGAGGCATATTCACATTGCCTCACCTTTCCTGGGCTTCCTTGCAGCGATCAGTGGTGCCTCTGTATCTTCTTGCGATATCATGGGTGCAGTGCAGGCGACTGCTAAGGCCTGTAGTTGGGTGTCAGCATTCACCGAAACCAAAAAAACATAAGGTCTGCTTGTAAACACAGCACAAAGTTATTTTGTGCAAGTCAGCTAATTTGTGTCGCATCTAACAGTAATTGGAGCGCATCCCAAGACAAGTGCATGAGATGGTGAAAGTTTGCAACATGCCAAAATTGAATCTCAATAAAAGTTGTGTTTTTCAACGGTATCATATTGTGTATAAGCTCGGGGCCCCACATGCTGGAAAAATCATGGCGTTTTACAGTACAGGCAAAGTGGATGGGATTTTAGCAAATCCCATGCCCACTTGATGATAAAAACTGTTATGTGGACATGCCGCAATTTCCAAAACTGGCATGGTTCTGGAAATCGCAGAATGTCAATTATACCTACGGAAATGCTGGCGGTTTCCCCATAGATATAATTGTAATAGAAAGTCTGCAGAGGAAAACTCTGCAAACGTTCAGTTTAAAACGCGTTGCGTTCCCACCAAAGTTTTTCCACAGCGTTTTCAACTGCAGGACGTCCCGTGGTCATTTAGCCTAAAACTTATCTTTTAACTCTTTCAGAAAAGGAATGCAATTTTTTTTGCTGTTCATCATGTGGTATAAATGTTATTTGATAATATTTCTGAAATTTTTTTTTTAAAATTTTTCAGAATAAAGATACTTTTTGTTTTCCTGCATTCTAAGTCCCATAATATTTAAATTTTACAATTGACTGAAGGGAATGAGTGCTTCTCTTTTATGTGCTGATCCTAGTTTGCCTTTTATTGGCACAGTTCACAGTTCGAGTTTTCCTCTGAGGACTTTCTGCTTCAATTATACCTATAGGGAAACCGCTGGCTTTATACAATTGACATGCTGTGATTTCCAAAACCTCAACAGTTTGGGAAATTGCAGCGGATTTTACCAGAAGAAGCTACCAAATGATGCAGTTGTGTTTCCTTCTTTGGGGAAATTGCATGGGTCAGCCCAAAGTGCAATGGGCGTACTTCACCCTTTGAGAACCATCCTAGAGATCATGTTATATCCCCTTCCATGTAAGTACCAGTAATTTTATAAATCAGCAAAAACTCAATGGATAACTCTGTGGTAAAAAACAGTAATATATTTTTAATTGCAGTTCACTATGTGGGGCAGGATAGACACTGGCAGAGAGAATCAGCATTCCATAATCCATTTTTCATAATAAAATGTTGCAATACTATGACTTTTTTAAATAACATTTTTACCATGTCATAAGTTAAGCGTCTTCTTGAGTGACGAGGGGTTTATTAAGGCTCTGATATTGATAAATCCCCCCATTGCGTTCTTCTAATGCTCTGCAAGTTGTATACATGGAAAAACTGTCCATCAAATGGCACACAGCAAAGGATCCTGAGAAACCTCATTGACTACAATGGGGTGCGTCAGGGATCTGCTATTTGTTAACAGAATCGCCAGAAGAAAAAGTATGCAATGCAAGAATTTTTTCTCCAAGGTTTCTACTGAAGTCTGTGTCAAAGACATTGACACCAATGTGAGCTTAGGCCCGGTTAACATCTGTGTTCGGTAATCCATTCAGGGAGTCTGCATGGGGACCTCCCTGAATGGAATACTTAACGTATTGAAAATTGGTGAGCAGTGAAAGCTCACAGACCCCATAGACTATAATGGGGTCCATGTGCTTACTGCACGGTCTCCGCACGAGTCATGCAGAGAGGAAAGTAGATCAAGAAGTACTTTTCTGTACACATGTTCCCTGCAGACACCTCGCAGAAAGCACATGGACCCCATTATATTCTATGGGGTCCGTGTGCTTTCATAAGCTCACCTCTTACCAATGAGTTCGGTATTCCGTTTGGGGGGGTCCCAATGCAGACTCCCCGAACGGATTACTGACCGCAGATGAGAACCAAGCCTTAGCCTTACTGACAGTAAACCTATATCTTGAAAATAGTGGAACAAAAAGTATATAAAAAAGTTATAGAACTTTTCATTAACCTAGTGATTAAGTTTTACGAGCCCCTTTAAATCACATTCTGCCATTACGACTTACTTTTAATAATACATTAATACCCCATGCATAGTTTCACATCTCTATTGGGTTTCCAATCTTTTCTTTTTGTACATATATATTTTAAGATAGCATTTTCTCTCATCTTGGAAGAAAACTGCCTGATGTGACTGGTAACCTTATAATCTTCAAGTAATCTCAAAATGCATAGAATCCTTAAGACATTAACCTGGAATAACAGAAAGGTATAAAACATAAAAACCAGCAGATTAATATATTTGTTATCATTCAATACAGGCTCCAGTAGTCACAGTGAAATGACTCAGTAAACTGACATACTGAGTTTTAGCTATTTCCATGTATAGCACAGTGGGGGTCATTTAAAGATCGTAAGTCTTGGCAGAGAAATGGGGCTGAAAATATGCTGCCGTTGCTAACAGCGCAGTAAGCTGTAAAGGTTCCCCGATGTGATCTTTGCCTATCTGGGTTTATTAATCAGAATCCTGTTAGTTTGTTAGATTTTTCCCTAAGAGACATTTTCAAGACTATTGCTCATCTTTAAAATATTCGGCTTACAATTGAATAGAGAGATGGTTTTTTTTAGAAAAGTAATTTATGCACTACTTGAAGTGTCAATGTTAGCGTTGTTTCTATTATTAACTAGTAGCCTGACCAAAATCTACAGACATACACTCTGATTCTCTCCAACACTCCAAAGACATACTGATAGGGAATGCAGATTGTGAGCCCTATATGGGACAGTGACTGATAATGTCTGTAAAAGTGCAGTGGAATATGATAGCGCTATATAAGAAAGCTAAATAAATAAATTAAAGATCTCACTTAATTCCAGCGTGGTACTGTAATAGGATGGCATAATTGCTACAAGTCGGTTTGTCAAATTTCTTTCTTCTACGTATCCCATTATTCACTGTGAGTGGTATTATTGAAAAGTGGCAGCATTTAGGAACCACAGTAACGAAACTACATAGTGACAGACTATGTGAAGATACAAAGTGGGGCAAATGAGTGCACAGGTTCATAGTGCATAAAAGTTGCCAACACTCTGTTGACTCCATGATCCTCTCCTGGTGTTAACATTAGTATAAAAACTGTGTGCCAGGAGGTTTATATAGGTTTACATAAAAACAATGCCAATGTCAAGTATCGGATGATGTAAAATAAAGCACACCATCACTGGACTATGGAGCAGAGGAAACAGACGAATAATGATATCAGAACTTGACTGACTGCATTTTGCTGTGTTTAAAGTTTGGTGGAGGAACGGTAATGCTATGGGGTTGTTGTTCAGGGATTGGCTTAGGTTCCATCAATCTTCCTATTATACTATAGTATTTATTAGATTTATGTGCAATACATTTATCATTCATTCCTATTTAGTGGTGTGAAACTAAAGTCTTGTGGACCCCGGGGCAATCTTTTGTCCAGGGCCCCTTACCTCATCCCTACAGTGAACTCTTGATAGTGATGGTTAGGGGTGCTAAGGAGTTTAATCACCCTTAGTGTGGTTAGGGTAATCTGTGGGTCTCCTTGTCTTATGGGCCAGATCGAAGCTGCAATCTCGATACTGATGCCAGTGCTTATGGGCCCCCCTAAGGCTCCTGGGCCCCGGTGCAATTGCATCCTCTGCACTCCTGTCCCTATTAGAAAGTATTAAATTATAGCCAATTTAAAAGTGGACAAACACTTTTTGGCTGAAACTGTCGATTTTGGCTGGACTTTTCGATCATCTAATATGTATGGGAGTGTTCCAACTACTGACTATCCCCCAAGAAGAACATACCCATTCTTTTGTTCTGAAAATACCATGAGAGGATCAAGAGGAATGGCTGTTGTTGGAACAAGCTTTCAGCCAACAACTATTTAAAGTATATGGCCAACTTGAGGAAAATCGAGTAAGAATAACTTTCCTTATCTTCCTTGCACACAACTATTGGATACATGGTGGGTGTTTGACAAATGAGGGACTGTTTTGTTTCTGTGTGCAATGAAATCACATCAGCAGGAAGAGAAGGAAAAAATGGAAAGGAACATTTAGTTGGAAAAGAAATCTATTGTGACAACGGTACATTTTCCACAAAGCGCTCATGACATAATTTTTTTTTTTGAATGAAGTGATCAAACTGGACAGCCTGAGATGACTATCACGCCCCTAGAGCACGCACAGGTGTGCATGGAGCAGAATTTCATACCGTACAAATATTTTCACAACGTCCCATGAGAGGAAGAGACCAGGCCAGAAGTGCAAGACCTGGAGTGTTAGGAAGGTTAGTAATGATGATGTAAAAAAAATAACACCAGCACAGTGGTGAGAAGAGGAGAATTTATGTGAGGTCCACAAAAAAAATTGGCCTCTGTTCATTTTTGTTAAATATTGTGTGAAACCAAGGCTGATGATTTTCCAGCTCTTGCTGTTTTCATAATTTTTATGTTACTGTTTCCTTAGATTAACCTTGAAATATTTTTAAGTTTACATTTGAAATACAGCTGTATAAAAGAAGATAAGAAGACTGTCACAATGGGTTGAAGATAAAATGATTGAGTTTGTTCTTTTGGAAACTTTGATTTTTCACAGTGGAGATTAGATAACCAGGTTTTTGCTGGCCCACCAGGGTATCAGAGGATTCTCCAATGGGTCCAAGCACAATAATAGGCCTAACATGCAATAAATTTCCCAAAGACACACCCATTTGGAGTCTAATTTTGAGCCAATTACTTGAACCGATGAACTATTTGATGATTAGCAATAACAGCAAAGATCACAATTAGAATTGAGTTAACCAGTACATCATGAGCTGGGTTCATCATGAACTTTCCAAAAATCTCAGGTTTGGCCAAACTAGAGATTTTTGGGAGGGGAGGTGGGGTAAAATAATAAACACAGATTTTCACCTTTCCTCACCCCTTTAGGTCATCCTTGGGGAATCCAGGGCTCATTCCCTGACATCTTCGGTTATCTTCTGTGAGGCCCTGAGGTCTACACCGAAGACATGACACTTGTGTCAAAGCATCATGATGTCTCTGCACACCATATGATTCCTGAAGCCCAAGCACACATCTTAGCAGTCTCCCAGGTCTGTGATTTCACAGATGCCAAAAGAGGCCTGAAGAGGATCAATGATGTAGAGAACTCACCCTGGATTCTGAAAGTGAGTCGAGGAGAGGTGAAGGAAGGTGAGAGTTACTGGTTATTATCTTACTACACCTTCCCTGGGCCTCTATTCATTATACTCTGGATTGAAAAAGGTGAACCTTATGAATATTCACAGAGCGAAGCTCAAAGGTTTGCCTATTTCTAATTGCAATACAATAAATAGGGGACACAACCCAACGCCCGCTGTACAATTTGTGTATTTAGCTACAAGCACCCTAAATGTATGGCATAGTTATAACTGTGGGGAGTGGCTGTGGTTGCCAGCTACTCTCCTGCAGCAATGTCTGATATAAGCTCTAAATGCAACCTCAACATCTAAGTTCATGGGTTCATGCATCTCCCATGCAGGGGGAAACAGGGGACACAGCAGGGGAAACACCCCTATCTTTCAGGATCTATGGCTAGAGGACAAAACTTTTTGTGGCATAGCCCCTTTAAAGGAGTTTTCCAGTATTAAAATAAAAAATGATCTAATATCATTAGGATAGGTCATCAATATCAGATCTGTGGGGGCCAAACACCATGCACCTCCATTATACACCCATGCAGCCCCCACAATAGCTGCAGTGTTTGGACTAGTGTTGCTGCTTCTTAACTACTTACCAAGCATAATGCTGTACAATATATATAGCGGCAGTGCTTGGTAATATGGCTTAACCTCATTCTCTTCAATTGGACTCAGGCCATGTGACTAATGGATGTGATGTTACATGGTCTGTGAAGCAAAAAAAAAACCCTTTCACCCACGTCCTGCTGCCACAGGTGATATGTCGGAATCATGGTTGTTGGACCCCTGCCTATCTCTTATTGTTGACCTAAGAATAGGTCATCAATATTTTTGTCTTAGAAAATCCCTTCATGGCGTAGTCGTATCAGGTTACCAAATCCCATCCATACGCTGTTGAAAAAACCTGTAGCTACCTCTGCTTTTTTGATGCAGTTGAGTCCACTACATGATAGGTCTGTTTTAACATGTGGGTGGGCCCAGTTCAAAGGATTCATAAGTGGGCCCCGCCACATAATTTAATGCCCCCTTAAGTGCCCCATGCAATATACTTGTAATCAACAACTATGCATAAGAACTTCCAAAAAGTAAAGCAGAAACCTTGTAAAGTAATGTGAGAGAGCCCTGAGCCGCTTTAATTTTCTCGGCCCGGGCGTTCGGAGAGCGGCAATAAACCAAGAAAAAGAGAAAACCAAGACTTGTCAGTTTCGACAGAAAGAATTTTATAAATTGGATATGTCAATTAAAATTGCAAGTTACCAAAATAACGTTGTAATGAATGGAGTTTTACTTCTCTATAACAAGGGAAGAAGTGTTGTGTCACAACAAGCAGGAAATATGTCACATCTAATACTCCTTGAACAATGGTACTTTTCAGACGACACTATTAATAAATCTCTTTCAAGTGGCCACGGCTAAGACCTATGAAATGTACACAGAGGCTGGAATCAATAATCACAGGTTATGGAGCGGGATTCAGAGGCTAAGAAGAAAAGAGAAATTTTTTTTCCTCCCTTAATGATAGATGCGGCACAGGAGGTAAAGCACTTGTAAAAGACTAAATTAAGAGGTATTAATCTATTGTTTACCAGTCACGTCATACTCAAAGTTTCTTTCTCTCAAGAGCGTGTCTTGATCTGTCGTGGGCTTGCAGACCTGCCACTATTAAAGCCCTCGGAATAATCCGCAATGAAACGAAACACAGGGTGTTGCTCAGTAGGCCGCAAAAAGAAAAAAAAAAAGCCAAGGCCCGGCAGAGTTAGAAAGGATAGCAAAAGCTTTTCACTCTTGTTTCTCAGCCGATTACACTCATTCAGGGCTAGGTGGCTGGAACGAAAACAGAAAGATTACCTCCTGTTCTCCTCAACCGCTTTGTTGGCAGCAGCCTACAGATGTAGAAACATTTTAACTAGAACAACAAAGGATATCGAGGAAGGGACAGAGTTCAGACCTGTTACTGGCTGAGATGCATATAAAAACAGATATTTGTACAGGGAAGATAATGGCTGTTTATTGAATAGCGGAGCGTTAAGAAAAAAATGTCTCTTAACAATAACACGCACGGACGCTTTGAGTCTCTCACTCCACATGGGATTTGCTCATCTACATGATGTCTCACTTATTCAGACAGCACAAGGACATCCTGATATAATCAGCAACTGTGTGCAACAACATAATACAGACAGCTCACCAGTAGACAGGTGGCAAGAGAGGGATACCCACAGTGCCCTTGGAAACTCTTCCAAGTCTTTTCTGCTGCCAGACTCTTTTGTCCGGTATACAGAATAGGGAGCTACTAAGGCAACTAAAAAAAATCTAATGAATATGGTTTACAGACATCAATATGACAATGATGCAGTGAAGTAATCGGCATGTTCAAAGGATAGGGCCAAGAAATATTATAGTTTGTATTATAAAAGTTGTACGGTTCCGCTATGTACTTCTATATTAACTTAGCATGGTCTACAAGATCTCTCCTTGCAGTAGTCCGATTGGGGCTTGGCTCGTTGCAAGACACAACTCTGACAACTGGACTGTAACTATTGTAGGTGCCCCCTGTATGCCCATCACATGACCATTACAGATCTCTTAGGGGGCGTTCACACTACCGTCAGTGTCCGACAGGTAGTGTCCGCTGCTAATGTCCGTTCAAAATCTTGCGCAGATATTAGCAGCGGACACTAGCTGTGTCCGTGACATTTTTCATTCATTTAAATGGAGATCAGATGCGTTGTTTTACACTCCGTGCCTGTCCTTAAGTGTCCGTTCCCAAAGATGTCCAACTTTTCAAGCGGACAACAAAACCCGACATGTAGGTTTTTTCTGTCCGCTTGAAAAGTCGGACATCTTTAGGAACGGACACTTAAGGACAGGCACAGACAATAAAAGAACGCACCCGATCTCCATTTAAATGAATGAAAAATGTCACGGACACAGCTAGTGTCCGCTGCTAATGTCTGTGCAAGATTTTTAATGGACATTAGCAGTGGACACTACCTGTCGGACACTGACGGTAGTGTGAACGCCCCCTTAGAAGTGAATAGTGAAGGTCTCCATTGCATAACTACAAACAAAATCTTTAGAAATTGATACAGAAATTATAAAGAAAATTTTGGAAATTTTTATGACACAGCAAAAAGGTTTTTTTTATGAATCCATAATACCCAATTATAATAATTATTATTATTATGTGAAATAAGAAACAATAAAAATTATGTTCTCGGTATTAAATTCAGCATCAGTGTAGGCCTTCTGAAATCATATAAGACATTCCAAGACTCTAATTATGAAATTTTCCCCACACTGGTCACCTAAACAAATGTCTGATCACTGGGAACTTATTTTTGGGAGCACTCAATTATTAAAACAGGGATATTTCACCACCTACCTATTACTAGAACGTAGGATCCTAACCCCTTCTTCCTCCCTTTCCTCTTCACTGGGACCACCGCTGATCGCTAAAACAGGAATGCTTTACTTCCAGGGGCGGTGAAAAAAAAAAATCATACTTACCTGTTCTTGGTGCTCCGCTTCCTCCCAGGGAATTCCGGTTTTTCTGCTCCATTTTTGTCTTCCAGCAGAATTCCCTGTGACTGCTGAGACCATTCACTGGCTTCACCGGAGGGGATCTGGGACATCACAGCCAGTGAGCAGTTTCACTTTGAGACAGCACAGGAACAGGATCAGACCGCGCTGGGAGGACGCCGGAGCACCTGGACAGTCGAGTATGATTTTTTTTCACCTCCTCTGACCTATTTTAAAAATATTTATTTTGCCTGACAACCTATAATTCTGGGGGCCAACTATGGAGCTACATGCAAATATTACCTGACACTGACAAATTGTTAAAATGTCACCAACATAATTTATTTTTCAGTGGTAGATTGTTGCTTAGCCCTTGCCTCTGATTGACTGTTTCTGTCTTGGGGTCAGTAGCTGCTGTATGGCTCTTACATTGATCTGGGGCCCTCTTAGCTCCCTGAGCCAGGAATATGTGCCTACACAGTGGCAGACCTCAGAATCAGCTAAATGGGACCCCAACAAAGTGATTGAGAAGATGGGACCCAGTGGTGAAGGCTACTGGTTGGCTGAACTCTGCACCTAGATGTCATCTAGGTAAGCTGGATAGTTTCTCTAGTATATTATACTGATGCATAGCCTAGTTGAAATTCTGTATGATCAGTAATTGTATGAAGTATAATGGTTGTGTTGTGCCATGCACAGATGAGCTGGAAACCACCTGGGTTCAGGGGCCAACCGGGGGATTCACCCATTCATCTGTGGGTCAGTAAAAGTCTGGTGTAAACCCTATATGCACTCTTACCTACCTATAGTACACTCTTTCCAAGTATCAAACCACTCGAGCACTGTTTGATACTTGGAATGGGGTAAGAATATTTCCCCTTTTCCTGATGCATTTGCAAGCACTGGTGCTGTAGTATATAGTATAAATGTTTTTTTATAGAGACACCTTTTTCTTTGACATAGTTTTCACTCAAGTCCTAAAGATGCCGATATAATGTGATTGGGAGAAGCACCTTGTTTTTTTGGCCAGTAAACAGGTAGAGGACTCCTTAGCGATATAAGGTACTATTAGCTTTTTCTCTAAATACCTACAAGCATTAGATTTCATGCCAGGCCTAATGTAACATATGTTAACAAGGCTGCACAACAAAAATAAAATAAAAAGGAAAAAAAACAAAAAAAACAAAACAACCCAACACATAATCCCTAGGCACAGATTCAGACAAATAGTAATTTTATTTACTCATATCCATCTTTCCCAGAGTAAAGCAGGAAACAGCCAGCCTAATCCCAATACTAACACAATATTGATTCTCATTCAGTTGTAGTATTTATTGACGTGCGCTGCATACAGTGGAGGCTATCAATTAGGTCGCCGCATTCAAGGAATGGCAAAATCTTATAAGGAAGAGCTGGAGCGTGTAGTTTATACAACTCTAATTGTGTGTAATGTAGACCCGGCAAACACTAGGTTCATGAGAGTGAAAATGCATGTGCTGATGAAAAGCAAATGATCCCAGCCCAATTTATTATATAGCTGTTTACTGATGTTTATTATTATGTCTGCGATTGATACACTAGACATATTATGGGTCGGTGGAGCATTCACTTTTAAGCCTGTTTTATGCAGGTAATAACCATTTAAGAAAACCACTGGAATGAAGTTCAATTTTACTCATAGTTTAGAGGATTGCCTTTTACTATTTTTTTCCTAAGCAGCAAAATGGTGACAAACAACTTTTAATGCATTACAAAGATAGAGAATTAATTTGTGTGTGTTCCTAAAACCTTTCTAAGCAAACCTTTTGTCACAGTCAGTGGTTAAAGTGTGTACTCTGGGTAATGACATGTGGAGGAGTATATTGGAAGTGTAATTGTTTCATTTCTCATTCATCTAACATTGATATTCCCTTAGAGTGCAGTAAAAGTTTCATTTTCAGAAATACAAGAACAGCTCCAAATCTTTCTAAAGACATGTATGCATTTTATGCAGTAAAACTGGAATTAATGTGGGGGAGGGGGGGATAGTTAAGCCCATTGAAATGTATATTTTTAAACCTCCTTGGTTGGCAATAAGGACAAATTCAGCATAGTTATTGGGAAGCTCACTTGCTACTTTTTGCCCTTAGGTTAGGGGAAATTTAGGCTTGAGTTCTAGACATGACACATTGGGATGGCGTGCATGGGAGTCAGCAATAATATATAGTCTAAGATAAAATAAAATAATCCTTTAATAATGCCAACATGGGGAAATTCTGCGTTTTACAGCAGCATGGATAATACAGTAATATATTACAAGAAAGAACACATACAAGCTTAGAATAGCAGATAGAAAAGATACTAGGAGTTATAGCAACTAAAAAGAAAAGAAAGACTCAGGATCATTTAGTTCTCTGTGTGGAGTGATCTTCGCTTAGCCTTATGTTCATTATACAGCCTGACCGCGGTTGGGAGGAAGGATCTCTGATAGCGCTCCTTTTCACACTTGGGATGAAGCAGTCAGTCACTGACAGTACTGTCCAGTGCTATCACTGTCTCATACATGGGGTGGGAGTTATTCTCCAGCATGGAGCTCACCACAGACAGTGTCCTTCTGTCACCCACCACCTGTACTAGGTCCAGGGGGCTCCCCAGGGCCTAGGGTCCCACTATACTATATGTAAATATTACTTGACCCAATTTGAAAATTCCCTTGCTAGTGTTTGCCTTGGACTGTCCTATGGGCTCTGTCAGTAATGTGCTGACTGGCTCATACCTTAGGTTATGGCCCTTATAGCTCAGTGAACTAGGGAATGTTCCTTACACAGCAGAAGGATTCAGGCAGCAGCATGATGATTTAATGGGTACCCATAACACCCAGAAACTGGGTCCAAGAAAACAAGGATACTAGTCAACTTTCCTCTACACCCTGATGTCAGCTCAGCCACCCAATACATCACTTTTATAAAAAAAAAATTAGGGCATTTTAATTAATTTACCCAGCTAATTCTATGGTTGCATAGGTTGAGTAAGATGTTATATACTACCTATCTGTATGTAGCACAGTGAGTAAAGTGTATTAGGGGCCCACCTTGACTCAGAATCCCAACTGGTTGAGTTAGTCCAAGCCTGTTACACCTATGTATATATAACTAAAATAGCACTGCTTTGAGGACAGAGAAGACCATAAATACATCATGTTATTCTCCATCCATTCAGTAAATTGCTATTAGAAATGTCCTTGAATTTTTAAGGAATTTGGGAACTATGCCTACAGTTACAGCAAATCTCCATTCACGTGAGATCCCTCTCAAATACATCTTGCACAAATGTGAATGATGGTGTTGTACCTAACAAGACATTTCAGTGTTAGCATATATTTTCCAGCCACATCTCCAATCTTGCATGTGTAGTATGGATATAGGGTCGGACTGAATCACCAGAGTATCAAAGAATCCTCCAGTGGGCCTATTATAAAACAGGACCCCAAGGGGCAAGCACAAGGCCACCCCATTTAGAAATTACATAAATTCTAAGGTCTATTTCTTCACAAATAATAATTTATTGGCTCTCACTGATGATATCACTTGTGTTTAAAGTTGATAACATAGATTCAGATTAGAGATGATTCAGCTTGCAATTTTTCAAAAGTTTTTGGTTTGACCCAAATCATTATACTCTGGACTCTCTTCAGACTCTTCAGACCAGAGGTTCCCAAACTTTTTTTTCTTGTAGACCACTTTCAAAATTTTACTGGTTTCAGTGGACCCCCTGCTGCTATGTTTCTACCATATTCTCAAAACTTGTCAAAAAATGTGCAGATTAGATCTAATGATGGAAATTTGCGTCGCAGCTGAGACCACTGGGGGTCCACCTGGACCACTTTGGGAATCACTGCAGGTCTAGATTATAAATGGAGACGCTGGGAAGATGCCGAAACAAAATAAACCATTATATTCAACTTGCCTTACCTCTCCTGGGCTTCCTTGCAGCATCGGACAGTCCCTCAGAGGCCTCTTCCAGTGACCTATCTGACGTCATACCACTGGAAAGACTTCTGAGTCCACACATTGGGCCTTAGTGGTCACGTGGCATATACTGATGCTTAGAGGTCCCTCAGGGCATAGCACATCAGGAGGACAGATCAGGACGCCGATCTGCAGACATTTGACTGTCAGGAGCCCATCAATTCCCTGAATGTAAGAGCCGCAACACTAGTGTAATGGATGAAAGTACCACAGTCCTATAGACCTTGGAATTGGCAGGACCTCCATTGCTAAAACAAGATTGGACTACCTCAGGTAAATCATTAACTTACCACCAATCCTCTTAAGAAAACAGTATACAATATGCCAGTGGCGTAACTACCACCATAGCAGCAGAGGCAGCTGCCACAGGGCCCGGGACATTAGGGGGCCCGACGACAGCTACCCCTGCTACCCCCGCTCTTATCACAGACAAATTGTTGTAACTGCAATAAGATCGGGGGAAAGCTTGCAGGACCTGTGGATGAAGGACCTTGTGTGACGTCAGCCGTCACATGACTAGGTGGGCGTGTCTTTTTAGCCCATACAGTCCTGCAAGCGAAGAAGAGAAGGAGAGATGTGCTGCTAGGTACTGAGGGGGAGGGATTAATGTGAGATGGAGAATGGAGAGTGTGTGTGTGTGTGTGTGTGTGTGTGTGTGTGAGTGTGTATGTATGTTTGTTGTGGAGGAGGGGAGAGGACAGTGTCCTGATATCTGTGTATTAGGAGGAGGGGGAGTTCAGTGTCAGTAGATGGATCAGTACTCTAAACATTGTTTGTATTCAGACTTGCCTGCAATTGCAGTTACTAATGACTGTCTAATAGTAGTCAGGGGGTGCTCTTTGTATTGTATTGTATTGTATTGTATTGTACTGAAGGGGATGGGGATGTGAGATGCAGGATGGAGAGTGTGTGTGAGTGTGTATGTATTTATGGTGTGGAGCAATTGAGGAGCAACAGTAACCTAGGGGCAGAGATGGAGGGGAGGACATGAAAATGGGGGTAGAGATGAGGGGTGCATGAAACTGGGAGCAGATGGAGGGAGGACATGAAACTGGGGGCAGATGGAGGGAGTGCATGAAATGTCATGTGTCATCCGTGCATTATTAAAGATGACCGACACAACCAAAGACTGCAGCGGAGCCGGGGGCAGGTAAGTAACTTTTTTTTTTATGTCTGTATCTCCCCTCGGTCTCCGGTTATTATACTCTGGGGTCTGAAAATACCTCAGAGTATAATAATTGTTCATGGGTGTTCATTATGGGGCATAATGCCGTGTGCAGGGGCCACAATGGGGTGTAATACTGTGTGCAGAGGCCACTGAGAGACATAATAGAGTGCGCAGGAATGCGGCGTGGGAGGGGGGCGGGTCGGTTGATCAAGGTCTTCGGGGGCGGTCAGGAAGAGGGGGGGGCATGTCAAAAGTTCACCATGGGGCCCTGCCATTCCTAGTTACGCCGCTGCAATATGCATATATGAGTTGGGCTTGAAAGCATGCATACTGATATTGTCCTTTTTGGTGTTATAATTTTGATTTTCATAGACATATTAATGGATTAATGTACATATAGATATATATTGTGAGATACGCCTCTTATGTGTTTATTTGTTGCATTTTTGTAGCACGTGGAGGGTAGTAATATACAGTTGTCAATACAAGGCGCATTGCCTTGACGAAGGCTGAATTTCTGATAAATTATGCTTAGCTTACAACATAAAATGTCTCTTTAAATTGAGCCATCATAGAAAAGGCTAACAAAAGTCGTACACAAGGCCCCCAAACCACTGAAATGCAATTCCTCTGGTCAGAGCTGAGTTCTATCAAGACAATCAAGGTCATACATGATGGATGAAGGTTGACTGTGCAAGTCTGTATTGTTACTAAACTATATCTATAATCTTTGTTTTGATATGAGATTATTACTCCCAAGTTTCAAAATTTCAGGACAGGAAATTGAAAACTAGAGAGCAAGACATTAAACCAAAGTTAAAGAAGATGTCTATTATACAGCAGATCACGCCACTGTTTGGATATAGCGTAGGCTCCATTTTGAATCAATTTCTTTGCATTGCTGTGCTCATTGCTCCTTAAGATCCTTGCTTTATACATAAGCTATTAATATGTAAGTTTGGAAAATATCACTTACTCTACACATGTGCATCTCAGGTTTCTCTTGGACAAAGAATGAATTTACAGAAAATTACATTAAAACTATATTGAGAAGAGAAGAGAAGAGAAGAGAAGAGAAGAGAAGAGAAGAGAATACTGAGCTTGCTGTTGGAATTGATCCGGTGGACTGGATCCATGGACTGGATACTTTGCTAGGCAATAGATGCACATTCATGAAACAAGAACAAAAGTATAGTAAACATAGACAGATAATAAAGATTAGATAGTAAAATGTGATAGGTTTGAACAAACTAGGGTAGTGGTCTAGCATAAAGGGATGATTTCAGGTGATCCCAAATGAATGGGGGAAGGTGTCATCTCTCCAAACAGAACAAGCATCCCCTTCCTTCTTGATCACATTCTATGAGGCCAGTAGTTAGGTAGGGTACCCGTCTAACGGGAGGGACGTGTCAGTCATGCTACACATTGTTTGATTTAGCATTATGACTGTATGACTAGATGAAGCTGTTCCCCACTCCCGTGACTAGTTAAAGGGGTTGTCCGGGATAAATTGATCTCACTAATCTAAGTTACTTGCTGTACCAAAAATCTATATTTACCTATATCGCCGGGGCACTCATATGACTGCCCCAGGCACATTTTCTGATTTTTCAGTAGCTTCCCCCAACCCAACATACTTTTCTGTCCTCTGGGCAAGTCATTCTGTGCATGGCATGTCACTTACTTCTGGGCAAGGGCAGTAGCTGATACTCTGGCTCTATTACACAGGCATGGGCAGCCAGAAGTCCCTCTTCTTGATAAATGCTATCTGCCCAGGCCTGTGCAGTAGAGCTCAAAAGGAAGTGATGTCCCATGCCCAGAAGGTCCTACCCAAAAGATTGGTAAATATTATGGGGTGTTGAGTTAATTAGGAAGGGCTAGAAGTCAGAGGCCTAGCTAGGCAAACAGGGAGGGGGTGTGAGTGAGTAAGGGAGAGTGAGGCAGTGAGAGAAGGTAGTAGTGTGAGATAGCTCAGAATGACTTCAGGCATCATGGTAGTTGTAGGAAAACAGAAATGGAAAATACACATGTAAACAAATGCAGAAGATGCCAGGAGCTCTCAGAGAGACTCATAAATCACTCAAAGCATTGCTAAAGGTATTTGTGTGAACTTATTAACCTTATTTGATTTTTTTTTTCCTTTAAAGGAAATTTGCACATATATAAGATTTTAAAAGCTTATAACTTGACTTTTCATTACCAGAAAGCTTTGTGAGGGTCACCATAGGAATGGTCATTACTTGATGCTACACCTGCTGGGGCTGTTTTAAAGGTAGAAAATCACCTGACAGGTTCCCTTTAACTTGATTCGGATCACAGAACTATGATACCTACTTAACAACTTACTACAAACATCATCAAAAAGACATTGAAGAAGTTCTCTTTTGAAAATAGTTAAATTTAAATTTTTGTAAAATTTCAGACAATAAGGCTATATACACTCTGAGCTCATTGTGTATATTGGACAATTTGTAGCAGGCCCCTTTGAACACATACTCAGGCGTATGCAAGTTTACAGCATATATTATACAGTTTCATTAGAAAGTATGGTTAACTCTATGTGCTATATACTGAAAGCATGTCTCTAGGACACCCTTTGGTCATATGTAAGTACTTCTGACTAGAGATGAGCGAACACTAAAATGTTCGAGGTTCGAAATTCGATTCGAACAGCCGCTCAATGTTCGTGTGTTCGAATGGGTTTCGAACCCCATTATAGTCTATGGGGAACAGATACTCGTTAAGGGGGAAACCCAAATCCGTGTCTGGAGGGTCACCAAGTCCACTATGACACCCCAGGAAATGATGCCAACACCTCTGGAATGACACTGGGACAGCAGGGGAAGCATGTCTGGGGGCATCTAACACACCAAAGACCCTCTATTACCCCAACATCACAGCCTAACAACTACACACTTTACACACTCAATACCACCTCTCTGACAGTAGGAAAACACCTTGAAACATGTGTATTTGGCACTTGCAGTGAGGAGAGCTTGTCACCAGCAGTGAATTTGGCCCTTGTAGTAAGTTGAGGTTGGCACCAACATTTGTTTTGAAAATCAGGGTGGATTGAGCCTCTAACCAGCAGAGTTTGGGCAAATTCATGGTGGAGGGAGCCTCTAAACACCCCAGTTTGGGCAAATTCATGGTGGAGGGAGCCTCTAAAAACCCCAGTTTGGACCAATTCATGGTGGAGGGAGCCTCTAACCAGCCCAGTGTGGGCAAATTCATGGTGGAGGGAGCCTCTAAAAAACCCAGTTTGGACCAATTCATGGTGGAGGGAGCCTCTAACCAGCCCAGTTTGGGCAAATTCATGGTGGAGGGAGCCTCTAAAAAACCCAGTTTGGACCAATTCATGGTGGAGGGAGCCTCTAACCAGCCCAGTTTGGGCAAATTCATGGTGGAGGGAGCCTCTAAACAGCCAAGTTTGGACCAATTCATGGTGGAGGGAGCCTCTAAAAAACCCAGTTTGGACCAATTCATGGTGGAGGGAGCCTCTAAACAGCCCAGTTTGGGCAAATTCATGGTGGAGGGAGCCTCTAACCAGCCCAGTTTGGACCAATTAATGGTGGAGGGAGCCTCTAAACAGCCAAGTTTTGGGAAATTCATGGTGGAGGGAGCCTCTAACCAGCCCAGTTTGGACCAATTCATGGTGGAGGGAGCCTCTAAACAGCCCAGTTTGGGCAAATTCATGGTGGAGGGAGCCTCTAACCAGCCCAGTTTGGACCAATTCATGGTGGAGGGAGCCTCTAACCAGCCCAGTTTGGGCAAATTCATGGTGGAGGGAGCCTCTAAACAGCCCAGTTTGGACCAATTCATGGTGGAGGGAGCCTCTAAAAAACCCAGTTTGGACCAATTCATGGTGGAGGGAGCCTCTAAACAGCCCAGTTTGGGCAAATTCATGGTGGAGGGAGCCTCTAACCAGCCCAGTTTGGACCAATTAATGGTGGAGGGAGCCTCTAAACAGCCAAGTTTTGGGAAATTCATGGTGGAGGGAGCCTCTAACCAGCCCAGTTTGGACCAATTCATGGTGGAGGGAGCCTCTAAACAGCTCAGTTTGGGCAAATTCATGGTGGAGGGAGCCTCTAAAAAACCCAGTTTGGACCAATTCATGGTGGAGGGAGCCTCTAACCAGCCCAGTTTGGACCAATTAATGGTGGAGGGAGCCTCTAAACAGCCAAGTTTGGACCAATTCATGGTGGAGGGAGCCTCTAAAAACCCCAGTTTGGACCAATTCATGGTGGAGGGAGCCTCTAACCAGCCCAGTTTGGGCAAATTCATGGTGGAGGGAGCCTCTAACCAGCCCAGTTTGGACCAATTAATGGTGGAGGGAGCCTCTAAACAGCCAAGTTTGGACCAATTCATGGTGGAGGGAGCCTCTAAAAACCCCAGTTTGGACCAATTCATGGTGGAGGGAGCCTCTAACCAGCCCAGTTTGGGCAAATTCATGGTGGAGGGAGCCTCTAAACAGCCCAGTTTGGGCAAATTCATGGTGGAGGGAGCCTCTAAACAGCCCAGTTTGGACCAATTAATGGTGGAGGGAGCCGCTAAACAGCCCAGTTTGGACCAATTCATGGTGGAGGGAGCCTCTAAAAACCCCAGTTTGGACCAATTCATGGTGGAGGGAGCCTCTAACCAGCCCAGTTTGGGCAAATTCATGGTGGAGGGAGCCTCTAAACAGCCCAGTTTGGGCAAATTCATGGTGGAGGGAGCCTCTAACCAGCCCAGTTTGGACCAATTAATGGTGGAGGGAGCCGCTAAACAGCCCAGTTTGGACCAATTCATGGTGGAGGGAGCCTCTAAAAACCCCAGTTTGGACCAATTCATGGTGGAGGGAGCCTCTAAAAAATCCAGTTTGGACCAATTCATGGTGGAGGGAGCCTCTAACCAGCCCAGTTTGGACCAATTAATGGTGGAGGGAGCCTCTAAACAGCCAAGTTTGGACCAATTCATGGTGGAGGGAGCCTCTAAAAACCCCAGTTTGGACCAATTCATGGTGGAGGGAGCCTCTAACCAGCCCAGTTTGGGCAAATTCATGGTGGAGGGAGCCTCTAAACAGCCCAGTTTGGGCAAATTCATGGTGGAGGGAGCCTCTAAACAGCCCAGTTTGGACCAATTAATGGTGGAGGGAGCCGCTAAACAGCCCAGTTTGGACCAATTCATGGTGGAGGGAGCCTCTAAAAACCCCAGTTTGGACCAATTCATGGTGGAGGGAGCCTCTAAAAAACCCAGTTTGGACCAATTCATGGTGGAGGGAGCCTCTAACCAGCCCAGTTTGGACCAATTAATGGTGGAGGGAGCCTCTAAACAGCCAAGTTTGGACCAATTCATGGTGGAGGGAGCCTCTAAAAACCCCAGTTTGGACCAATTCATGGTGGAGGGAGCCTCTAACCAGCCCAGTTTGGGCAAATTCATGGTGGAGGGAGCCTCTAAACAGCCCAGTTTGGGCAAATTCATGGTGGAGGGAGCCTCTAACCAGCCCAGTTTGGACCAATTAATGGTGGAGGGAGCCGCTAAACAGCCCAGTTTGGACCAATTCATGGTGGAGGGAGCCTCTAAAAACCCCAGTTTGGACCAATTCATGGTGGAGGGAGCCTCTAAACAGCCCAGTTTGGGCAAATTCATGGTGGAGGGAGCCTCTAACCAGCAGAGTTGGTGGAAATCAGGGTGGAGGGAGCCTCTAACCAGCAGAGTTGGGGGAAATCAGGGTGGAGGGAGCCTAGTATTAGCAGAATTGTGCAACGCTTATGGTGGATGAGTATGAGGATGCGGAGGAATTGGAGAGGTTGAGTACAGACATGGAGTTTCATGTTGGGGTGCTTTACACAGGTGGGCACAAAAATGACGGCTCTACGCAGTGGTGGTTCATTTTTATCAAAGTGAGCCGGTCGGCACTCTCAGCTGACAGACGGGTGCGCTTGTCAGTGATGATGCCACCGGCTGCACTGAACACCCTCTCAGATAGGACGCTGGCGGCAGGACAGGACAGCACCTCCAAGGCATATAGGGCAAGTTCAAGCCACAGGTCCAACTTCGACACCCAATACGTGTAGGGCGCAGAGGGGTCGGAGAGGACAGGGCTGTGGTCGGAAAGGTATTCCCGCAACATGCGCCTATACTTCTCACGCCTGGTGACACTAGGACCCTCCGTGGCGGCACTTTGGCGAGGGGGTGCCATCAAGGTGTCCCAGACCTTAGACAGTGTGCCCCTCGTTTGTGTGGACCGGTGAGAACTTGGTTGCCTACTGGAGGAACTGCCCTCCCTGCCGCCAACGTCACATGCTGGAAACATCTCCATCATATTCTGCACCAATTGCCTGTGGCAAGCATTGATGCAATTGGCCCTCCCCTCTACCGGAATAAAAGACGAGATGTTGTTTTTATACCGGGGGTCAAGGATAGCAAAGATCCAGTACTGGTTGTCCTCCATGATTTTGACAATACGCTTGTCGGTTGTAAAGCACCCCAACATGAACTCAGCCATGTCTGCCACAGTGTTAGTTGGCATGACTCCTCTGGCCCCACCGGAAAGTTCAATCTCCATTTCCTCCTCATCCTCCATGTCTACCCATCCGCGCTGCAACAATGGGACGATTCGAAGTTGCCCGGAAGCCTCCTGTATCACCATCACATCATCGGACAACTCTTCTTCCTCCTCCTCCTCCTCCTCCTCCTCCTCCATTAAACGCAGTGAAGCGGACAGATGTGTGGACCTACTCTCCAGCTGTGACGGATCGGATGCTATCCCTAACTCCTCTGTGTGATCTGAGTTATCCCTGATGTCAATCAGGGATTCTCTCAGAACACACAAGAGCGGGATTGTAAGGCTCACCATCGCATCCTCAGAGCTCACCCTCCTTGTGGACTCCTCAAAGACCCGTAGGATGTCACAAAGGTCTCTCATCCATGGCCACTCATGGATGTGAAACTGAGGCAGCTGACTTTGTGGCACCCTAGGGTTTTGTAGCTGGTATTCCATCAAAGGTCTCTGCTGCTCAACCACTCTATTCAACATCTGAAACGTTGAGTTCCAGCGTGTGGGGACGTCGCACAAAAGCCGGTGTTGTGGCACATGCAGGCGTTGCTGGAGAGATTTTAAGCTAGCAGCGGCTACTGTCGACTTGCGAAAGTGGGCGCACATGCGCCGCACTTTCACCAGTAGCTCTGGAACATTGGGGTAGCTCTTTAGGAAACGTTGCACCACTAGGTTGAAGACGTGGGCCAGGCATGGAACATGTTGGAGTCCGGCAAGCTCCAGAGCTGCTACCAGGTTCCGGCCGTTATCACAAACGACCATGCCTGGGCCCAGGTGCAGCGGCTCAAACCATATTGCCGTCTCATCGAGGAGGGCATCCCTCACCTCGGAGGCAGTGTGCTGTCTGTCCCCCAAGCTGATCAGCTTCAGCACAGCCTGCTGACGTCTACCAACGCCAGTGCTGCAACGTTTCCAACTCGTAGCTGGGGTCAATCTAACAGCGGAGGAGGAGGCGGTGGCGGAGGAGGAGGCGGTGGCGGAGGAGGAGGCGGTAGAGGAGGAGGAGGAGGGGGGTGTTCTTCTCGTGTCCCTGCCAGGAATGTTAGGCGGGGAGACGAGGTACACCGGGCCAGTTTGGGAAGCAGTCCCAGCCTCAACTACATTCACCCAGTGTGCCGTCAGTGAAATGTAGCGTCCCTGTCCGCATGCACTTGTCCACGCGTCGGTGGTCAAGTGGACCTTTGTGCAAAGCGCGGAACTAAGGGCCCGCCTGATGTTGAGTGACACGTGCTGGTGCAAGGCGGGGACGGCACACCGGGAGAAGTAGTGACGGCTAGGGACGGCATAGCGAGGTGCCGCAGTTGCCATCAGGTCCAGGAAGGCGGGAGTTTCAACAAGCCGGAACGCCAACATCTCCTGGGCCAGCAGTTTAGCGATGTTGGCGTTCAAGGCTTGCGCGTGTGGGTGGTTAGCAGTGTATTTCTGCCGCCGCTCCAATGTCTGAGAGATGGTGGGTTGTTGTAAAGAAACGCCTGATGGTGCCTTTGATGGTGCAGGAGAAGGAGATAAGACAGGACCAGGGGAGGATGAGGTAGAAGTCAACAAAGTGGCGGAGGCAGATGAAGTGGTGTCCTGGCTCGTCCTCTGGAGTGCATCGCCAGCACAGTCAGCAGTGGCAGTGGCAGAGGCAGAGGCAGTGGCAGAGGCAGTGGCAGTGGCGTGAACGGCAGGCGGCCTTTGTCCTGCCGTTGCTGCCTGCCACTGATTCCAGTGCTTGGATTCCAAATGACGGCGCATTGAAGTGGTGGACAGGTTGCTCTTCTCAGAGCCCCTAATCAATTTCGAGAGGCAAATTGTGCAGACAACACTATATCTGTCCTCGGCGCATTCCTTGAAAAAACTCCACACCTTCGAGAAACGTGCCCTCGAGGTGGGAGTTTTTCGGGGCTGGGTACGAACTGGAACATCTTGGGAGATTCCGGGTGTGGCCTGGCTTCGCCTAAGCTGCTGACCTCTGCCTCTGCCTCTAGCTACCCTTTTTGGTGCTGCACCTGCCTCAACATCCACACTACTTTCCCCGCTTGACATCCCCCCTGTCCAGGTCGGGTCAGTGTCCTCATCATCCACCACTTCCTCTTCCAACTCCTGTCTCATCTCCTCCTCCCGCACAATGCGCCGGTCAACTGGATGCCCTGACGGCAACTGCGTCACATCATCGTCGATGAGGGTGGGTTGCTGGTCATCCACCACCAAATCGAACGGAGATGGAGGAGACTCTAGTGTTTGAGCATCTGGACACAGATGCTCCTCTGTTAGGTTCGTGGAATCGTGACGTGGAGAGGCAGGTTGAGGGACAATGAAAGGAGCGGAGAACAGCTCTGGGGAGCAGGGACAGTTTGGGTTATTGTTCTGTAAAGCTTCGGAATTTTGGGAGGAAGGAAGACAAGACTGTTGGGTAATAGGAGGAGAGGAGGCAGAGTCTGACTGGCTGCTGGACAATGTGCTGTAAGCGTTCTCTGACAGCCATTGCAAGACCTGTTCCTGGTTCTCGGGCCTACTAAGGTTTGTACCCTGCAGTTTAGTTAATGTGGCAAGCAACCCTGGCACTGTGGAGTGGCGCAATGCTTGCTGCCCCACAGGAGTAGGCACGGGACGCCCTGTGGCTTCACTGCTACCTTGCTCCCCAGAACCATTCCCCCGACCTCGCCCATGGCCTCGTCCACGTCCCTTTCCGGGAGCCTTGCGCATTTTGAATTCCTAGTTAGAAATTGGCACTGTATACCAGTAGTAAAAATTGTGGGTGCATGTAACCCCAATATATTCTTTGAATTCCCAGTCAGAAACTGGCACTATATGGCAGTAGCAAGAAATGAGGGTATTTGTATTCCCAATATATTCTTTGAATTCCCAGTCAGACAATGGCACTGTATACCAGTAGTAAAAATTGTGGGTGCACGTAACCCCAATATATTCTTTGAATTCCCAGTCAGACACTGGCACTATATGGCAGTAGCAAGAAATGAGGGTATTTGTATTCCCAATATATTCTTTGAATTCCCAGTCAGACAATGGCACTGTATACCAGTAGTAAAAATTGTGGGTGCACATAACCACAATATATTCTTTGAATTACCAGTCAGAAACTGGCACTATATGGCAGTAGCAAGAAATGAGGGTATTTATAACCCCAATATATTCTTTGAATTCCCAGTCAGACAATGGCACTGTATACCAGTAGTAAAAATTGTGGGTGCACGTAACCCCAATATATTCTTTGAATTCCCAGTCAGACACTGGCACTATATGGCAGTAGCAAGAAATGAGGGTATTTATAACCCCAATATATTCTTTGAATTCCCAGTCAGACAATGGCACTGTATACCAGTAGTAAAAATTGTGGGTGCACGTAACCCCAATATATTCTTTGAATTACCAGTCAGAAACTGGCACTATATGGCAGTAGCAAGAAATGAGGGTATTTGTATTCCCAATATATTCTTTGAATTCCCAGTCAGACAATGGCACTGTATACCAGTAGTAAAAATTGTGGGTGCACGTAACCCCAATATATTCTTTGAATTACCAGTCAGAAACTGGCACTATATACCAGTAGCAAGAAATGAGGGTATTTATAACCCCAATATATTCTTTGAATTCCCAGTCAGACAATGGCACTGTATACCAGTAGTAAAAATTGTGGGTGTATATAGCCCCAATTCTATTGCTAGGGGACTTGCAGGGTATTTCTGGGGTGAAGGTGGGGGGGCACACCGTTGGAACGGGTATCGGGGTATATATCGGGTATACGGGAATACACTGACAGTGTATTCCATTCAGGATCCTGGGAAAGCTGGGTTGCGGCGATTGAGCCCGTCAGTGCCACGTTACACTGACAAGCTTCTCCCTGGAATTTAGCTCTTATAAGAGCTGTTGGTTGTCTTCTCCTTCCTATCCTAGCCTGTCCCTGCCTACCCAGAATCTAAGCCCTAGCTAGCTGGACGGAAACCTCCGTCCTCGGTGAATTGCAAGCTCAGAATGACGCGAACCTGGGCGGCGCTGTTCTTTTAAATTAGAGGTCACATGTTTTCGGCAGCCAATGGGTTTTGCCTACTTTTCTCAACGTCACCGGTGTCATAGTTCCTGTCCCACCTACCCTGCGCTGTTATTGGAGCAAAAAAGGCGCCAGGGAAGGTGGGAGGGGAATCGAGAAATGGCGCACTTTACCACGCGGTGTTCGATTCGATTCGAACATGCCGAACAGCCTAATATCCGATCGAACATGAGTTCGATAGAACACTGTTCGCTCATCTCTACTTCTGACATGTTGACATATATACATTGGGAGGTTCGTTGGACATACTGTTTATACAGAGCATTCACCACAGGCATGGTATATATTGATCCTTAGCCATATAATTAACCTTTCATATTCAATTACTGTATAAATAACCAGTGAGATTAAATTTCATTCAGGCTACCAGAATTACATCGACACCGACAAGATTCACTAGTCAAACTACTTTATGCTGTTTTATGCAACCTCCATATATATTGTATTTTACATTTCTTATTATTTCTTTATCCACATAAGATACGTCTTGGCCTATTTTTCTTGGACATTTTTCTTTTAAAATGACCTTCATAAAATGAATTAATTGTATGAAACATATATATCTTTTGCCAGGGACTTTTATAACGGAGTGTATACCATTATATGTAACATTCAAGGTAGAAGTAATCAAAGTGACCCTACTGTAAAAAAAAAAAAAAAATCTCAACAAAAACATTGATAATTTACCCTGTGCCCTCTTTTTTTGATCCGTCTGGTTCCTCCAATTACCAGGCCCTTCTTCATTTCTGTAAAATGGTCACTAGCTTTTCAGACTACTGGCTGTGTGCCAGATGTTTGGTGTATAAGTGGGTACACTTTTGTTCGCATGTCAATTTGCTGAGACAGTGGGTAGTGTTGGGTTGGGCCCGACTCATGTATTGTAAATTTTTGTTTCAGTGTATGATACATTCCTGAGAAATGCCATAATTATTAAGGCTAAAGCCCCAAATAGTGGGCCGCAGCAAAAAGTGCTGTTGGGAAAACCAGAGCACAACACATCGCTGTTTTTCCCACAGCGTTTTTCACAGAAAGTCCACAGAGGTTTCCTCTACGGGCGTCCTGCTTCCAATATACCTATAGAGAAATCGCCGGTGTTGACATGCTGCAATTTCCAAAACCGTGATGGTTTTATAAATCACTTCAATTCACTAGAATCCCATCCACCTTGCTGTGACTGTAAAACGCCACATTTTTTTCTATGCCGTTTACGCCATGTGGGGCCTGGACCAAAAAGCCAAGACTTCTTAATAAATATGGCACTCTTCATGACATGTAGCAGAATATTAAGACTGGCAAACTACATGCCAACCTTAAAGAGAGTCTGTCACCAGAAACTAGCCTATTATCTCCGCAGAAGGATAATTTAGGCTCACCTGAAGCAATTGGTGGAGTTCGGTGCCTAGATTATAAAGATATCGCTGTTTTTGTTAATATGCACGTAAGCTCATTGGAGAAACAAGGAAGTCATCATTGTTTCAAGTAGGTATGTGGCAATGCTTTTGTTGCTCTAAAGTACTCATTGGCATATTGACAAAAATGGTAATGGGGGCCACACGGTGGCTCAGTGGTTAGCAGTGCAGTCCTGCAGTCCTGGTGTTCAAATCCCACCAAGGGCCAAAAACATCTGCAAGGAGTTTGTTTGTTCTCCCTGTGTTTGTGTGGATTTCCACCCCATATTCCAAAAGACATACTGATTAGAGATGAGCGAGTAGTACTCGATCGAGTAGGTGTTTGATCGAATACTACGGTATTCAAAATACTTGTACTCAATCGAGTACTACTAGCTGTTTGAAGTTAAGATTCAATGCAGAACCAGCGTTGATTGGCAGAATGCTATACATTGCCAATCAACGCTGGTTCTTCTCTTACCTTTAGAAGTCTTCTCCCTGCGCAACGTCCCCGCGGCGTCTTCCAGCTCTGCATTCACTCTGCCAGGCATCGGGCCTGGGCAGAGCCAACTGCGCATGTCCGCTTGAAGTGCGGGCATGTGCAGTCGGCTCTGCCCAGGCCCGATGCCTAGCAGAGTGAATTCAAGACCGGAAGAGGACGCGGGAACGCTGCGCAGGGAGAAGAATCCAGCCCGACCCTCACTGATGGATTTGGTAAGTAGAATTTGATCGAATGTTGCTTACCCGTGAAATGAACATTTCCCCCCATAGACTATAATGGGCTTCAAAACCCGTTCGAACAGTCGAACAGTGTGCGGCTGTTCGAATCGGATTTCGAACTCTGAACATTTTAGTGTTCGCTCATCTCTAATACTGATAAGGAAAAATGTACACTGTGAGCTCTATATGGGGCTCACAATCTACATTAAAAAAAAAAAAAAAGTAATATTCCTGCAACAGAGGCACCGATTTACAAGGGGAAAACACTGTCTGATTCCAGTATTATTTATCTGCAGATCTGGGTTGGTATGTTGGGTTCTAGTAATAGACTTATTTTAATTTGTCTCAATCTGAGAAGCTGGTGGTCTTTTTACAGAATTTCAGAAGGGGCTGTTACAAGGTATTTTATCTCTACATTATGCATTGATTATGTGAATTTTATTGTGAACAAGAGGATTACTTTAAGGCCTGGTTCACATCTGCCTTCGGTATCCATTCGGTTAGTGTGCATGGGGACACCCCAAATGGAATACCAAATGCACTGACAAGCGATGAGCAATGAAAGCACACGGACCCCATAGGCTATAATGGAGTCCGAGTGTTTTCCGTGTGGTGTCCACATGGGACATACAGAGAGAAAAGTACTTCATTAACTACTTTTCTCTCTGCATGACTCGTGCAGACACCACGCGGAAAGCACACGGACACTATTATAGTCTATGGGGTCCGTGTGCTTTCATTGCTTACCGCTTGTCAATGCATTCGGTATTCCGTTTAGGGGGTCCCCATGCACACTAACTGAACGGATACCGAACACAGATGTGAACCAGGCCTAACTCTCTATCTATCTATCTATCTATCTATCTATCTATCTATCTATCTATCTATCTAGTTAAACAATTGAGGTTAAAAGATTCCCATATGCAAGAAAAAAAAAATTTGAGAAGATTCTTACATATGAAAGTTCACGTGAACTGTATAAAAGAATAAAACCAAATCTGGAGATAGAGAGCACACAGTGTAAGACATTGGATGGCCAGATTAATTTTATTACAGTGTTATATAAACATTTGTTAGTGGCCATTTGATATGTGTAACTGTCATGGCAGCAGCGCTCTCCTATAGCCAGGCACATTACTCTATCTACTCCGCTGTGCCGTATTTATACATTTCAACATGATCAGTAGCATTGTGAGGTAAATGATATTTCATCTGAGCAAAGTGTTGTATATTACACCAGATTACTGACACCAGCTGAGACTTGCTAGGAGATAGTATTGCAAATGCAATCACTCATAAATCTGTCACCAGTTTCCATGTGCCTTCAATTCATATATCTACTACAGTATTTCACAAGCAGGCAAAGAATGACTCTGCTTGGCATTGGAGGCATGAAGCAAGCAATGCTAGTCCTCACACCTGTGATTGTCCTAGCATGTGACTATGCCCCAATAAAACGAGAAAATGCCATCCAAATCATACCGTCACTGTTATTAATAACACAGTAGCAAAAGAACTTTATTTAGTTCAGTCTATTAAATACTATTCTGAATCTGTTATACTTCTGGAGAAATCTTATTTTGGACTATATATTTTCATCAGGTTTAAGAAAATTGGTAAAAGGGGTTGTGCTGCTAAGGATAAGTGTTTGATTGCTGGGGGCCGACTTCCAGTTCCCCCAGCGAACAGGAGACCGGGGATGGAAAATTCCCCTAAAGCCTCCTTGAGAATGGAGTGCCAATACGCTAGCATGGCCAACGCGCCATTTACATGATGGGCACTGTCGCAGATATGCAATAAGCATAATGAAAGCATGACTGGCCAGAAGTCCTAGGGATGAAAATATTATAGTGTGGGATAAGCAGATATGTTACATAAGGTCTGACAGTGGCCACCTCAACTCAACAGTCACCAACATCCTACATGTGAAAATTGGGATTTCAACCAGGAATTGAACTTTTTCTCATTTCCACTCTCAGATGTGGAACAAAGGATACTGCTTTTCGCAGAAGAGATATAGTGGTATATGGAGACTTATTTTCCAGACCTAATTTGCATACTTCTGCGTTTTCTTCCGGTGCTCTGTTCAAACTTCTAGGCATGCGCAGTCGACTTGGAACTCGGGCAGAGCCGACTGCACATGTGCGCGGCCATTTTTTGTGGCCGCTTACGCTCGCAACCACAAAAAAATGGCTGCGAGTATGTTCAGTCGGCTCTGCCCGATGGCAGAGCCAACTGTGCATTCGTAGAAGTTTGACCAGAGCGCTGGAAAAAGATGCGGAGAGAGGCCGTTCCAGATGAGGAAGGAGGCGGTGCTGGAGCTTTCTCTCGCAGCATTGGGGATACCCCCAGTGCTGTTTGAGTGCTGGGGACCGCCCCAGTGCTAGGCGAGAACTCATTTACATACCAAAGAAAACTGGGATTTCTACCGAACGGTGGTGCAGAGAAGACATCTAAAGGTAGGAGAAGAATAGCCTTTCTTAAGGCTATTCCTATGTATTAGTGAGAAAAAATACCATTTTAATGATAGAATCCCTTTACACTTGAGACGTATAGAGCTGGATTACTCAGAACACCATGGACTCAATAAGCCTACTGCCTACTGCTGAAGCTTACCTGGTGATAGAACCATCCCTGAAGATAATCATACTCTAGGCCAAGGCTTCTCAACCATTGCTTCTCACCAGCCAGGACATTGTAAAGCTTATGCCATTAGGGTCCATGCCAAAATGTTTTAGTTTTTTTTTTTTTTGGCCCCTGAATGCAATATAACATCAAAATAAGCTGTAAAGTAGTAAATTATGGAGGACTCTCATTAAGACCTGTCTTAAAGGCCAGTCTTAGAGGTTGTCTACCACTACTAAAACCATTGCTAAACAACTTAATTTTTATTTTAGGGAATGTTCGTGATATACCAAATATACCTTTTTTGAATCAAAGTGCAATCTTACTACCAAAAAAACTCATTTTTAATCTGCATGCAAATTAGATATTTGGTTCCTCTTGGACATCTGCCAGTGCATTCATTTTCACCAGGAAAGTGGTAGGGGGACCAACTCTCTAATGTCCACCATGTGGAGAACCCTCACGGAAAGTGGGAACCCTACTGAAGAAACTGCCCCTATATAATCCCTTTTGTACCCTAATATCCACCATGACATACAATAGATTTACCACATACAAAAAGTGATTTACATTCTGCTAGGGTTTGTTCTTTGCATTTTCATATACATTATAATGGCAAATTATTGTAAGTTCCTTTTATAAAATTTTCAGACTTTCTCAGTGAACAGAAAGAACTATGTAGAAAGCTAAAGTGCCAACAAATAAATGTTTGGACTTCAGTAATGAAGACATAAAAGTCCATGGATTTCTGCATTCATTTAAGAATTATAGTTATATATAAGAGTAGGATGGCATTTATACAAAGATGACTATTTGTCACAATTCTCCGATACAAAAACATTGATCCTTACCATGTCATGACAGAATGAATGAAATTATCTTCCACAGAGAGTACTGCTTGACTCCAGGTAAGGAAGATCTTGATATGCGATCTCTAGAGCCTGTAACAATTTGTTATTTTTAATTTATTGCTTCATTTGTGACTGCTGCTACAGCAAGGTAAATTTATTCTGATTTGCAC
Source organism: Leptodactylus fuscus (assembly GCF_031893055.1). Taxonomy (NCBI): domain Eukaryota; kingdom Metazoa; phylum Chordata; class Amphibia; order Anura; family Leptodactylidae; genus Leptodactylus; species Leptodactylus fuscus. Next base: position 56,686,097 of record NC_134269.1, read on the forward strand.
AACCTCTGTCCCGGCTCTGACAATGACTAATTATTACCTGAGTTAAAATAATGAAAGTGTCTGAAAGTGTCCGATTGCAATTTGTTAGGAAAACATGTGCCATGCTGTGTTACCATGATCCACAATAGTATGAGCACCATTGAGCCACCGAGGTCTTACTAAAATCTGCAATTTATAGAACATAAGTCACAGAATATATTTTCTTAAAAGTAAACCAG
>NC_134269.1:59991314-60091314 GCF_031893055.1 Leptodactylus fuscus
GTGTTTATAAATTGCAGTGATAGATACTTTTTCTGAATAACCCGTCCTGACCCATGCCCCAGAATGTCCTCAAGGACAGGCTGCAGAACTTACCGCACAGTCATCTCTATTGATTTCGGATCAGAGATCAATCTGTTCCCTAAAACCCCAGAATGAATGAACAAATGAATGATGATGTATTGTTAATTTGAGAATGTGACATTATCTGGGATAATTTTTTGTGCAGAAACCACACACACCCCATTATAGCCAAGGTCTGTTGGTTTCCCAGGTAGCTGCTTTTTAATGCGTATAGGTTTCCATTTGGGGGGTCCCCAAGCGGACTTCCCGAATGGAAAACCTGAACGCAGATGTGAATAGGGCCTGAGACGTGAAGATTTATGGTGCATAGCTTCCCAGTATCAGAAAGGAGAAAATTAACCCAGTACGGACTAAATTGCCATTGGTCTACAGCATACAGTGTAGGAGGGATTCTGTGGGGTAGGCTGTGGTATGGGGTAAGGCAGGGGTTATGGATACTGTGAGGGTGCACTGGATGTGAATGATTGGACAGTGGATGGGAATGATTGTATGTACAGGCCTGTCCTGAACAAGTCTTCATGGATGTCCGGATCCAGATAGAGAAGGTAAAAGAAATGTAAATCCTATTAGTTGGATCGCTTTGATCCAGAATTTTACTACAAAATTTTGGCACAATTAATACCAATAGAAAGTACAACTTGTCCCACAAATAAAGAGTCCTGACATATGTCTGTGAATAGTACAGTAAAAAAAAATAAAATAAAAATTATAGGCGTCAGTATACTGTGACTCCAGGAAAATTGTTCATTTTCAAAAAGTGACGTTTTATGTGTAAAAACTATAAAACATACATATAAAAAACAATAAAAACATGGCATCACCATAATCGTAATGGCCCATGGGACAAAGCTGCCCTGTCATTTTTGATGCAGAGTGAACATCGTAAAAACAAAATGCAAAAAATTAAGATAGAATTGTTTGTTATTTAACATGGTCTCCTAGAAAACTTTTATAAAACATTATTTGTCCCTAAAATGGTGACAAATGAAAGTACAACTGGTCACACAAAGAATAAGCCCTCACATAGCTATGTCCACAGAAAAATAAAACAAGTTATGTATTTTGGAAGACGGGGAGGGAAAATATGAAAAAAGTCATTGAGCATTAATGTGCAAACTACCCTGTGTCATTAAGGGGTTAAAGAATATTCGTTCAGCCATCTTCCATCAACCATACAACTGTTTAATAATGTACTGACCGATTCATAGCACAATAGTGCCCAAAATAGCTGAAGTACAAAGACCAGCACCAAGATTCTCTGGGACACACCTTTCCTTCTGGTAAATGCCATTATTGCCAAATCATCCTCTAGACCCTCTTATGGCGTAGATTGTGAATACTATAATGATGTAGGTACTAGGTATAGGCGATAGTAATGGATGTCAACTAGAAGACATCCTGCCAGATTAAGCAGTATAATCTATTCTTGGGTATTTTATCGTTTTAATTAGCATCCTCATCTGTATTCTGACCTGGAATTCTTCACAGTTGTTGCATAATGTTGTGACATAATGTGGAGCATCCATCAACGAGAGCGGATTTCACAATGAGTCGCATAGAAATGAAGGAATCAAATATTAAAGTCAGATCTTTAGAAGCAGATGTAAGATTAAATGATTTCAGAAAAAGCAGATCATCATTTCCACTCACATAGTACTATTTATATAAAACTGAAAATCTGTAGTAGTCCGCTCTATACAAATCCACAGTTATCACCCGATTTGGCTGAAATTTGGCATGCCCCCTCTCCACCCACAGGAGCAGAATACTGCGCACATTACATCTCGCTAGCGTCAACCTGTCTTGAGATAGGGGCCCCTAAATTTAGGCCCTATACATATAATGGGGAAATGTGAAAGTGAAAGCACTGAGGGGAAAACAACAGCTGTGACTGACAGGTACGGATTATAGCGACGGCGCCAAAGAGTCGCTGCTAAAGGGGCTGCACCGCCACACCCAACACACAAACACCATATAAACATCACACAGACAGCACAAATACACCAACCCACAAGCACATCACCACAAAAAATGCCAGAACACAGCACACAAACACCAAACCATTCTAGACACACACAACACAAACACCACTCCACAAATACGACACACACATGCACAGACCACACATGCACGCAATGACACTCAGATGGATGCACACTATGCACACGGACGAACAGAGCACATAAGTACTCACACACAACTACCGCACGTGTGGACACTTACGCTGTGCACGCACAAACACATGGATCACACGTGTACATACACACATACATGTACACGGACCACACACACGTGTATGCACACACGCATATATATACATGGATCACACGCACACATGTACATGGACCATACACATGTGCATACATACACATGGATGACACACATGTACATACACACATGCACTGACAAAACATGTCTGGTATCCTTAGTGGCTGCTTGCACACTGCAGTATTTTTCATGGGCCTCCAGGCCATGGATTTGGCGGTTCCATAGACTTCTTTGTACACAAAGCTGTCAATTTTGCAGGCTCCATAGAAGTCTATGGAGATGTAGAATCCACAGCCTGGAGACTGTAGTATTACTGTAGTGTGCAAGCAGCCTTACTGAGCAGCAATAATGGTCAGGCGAAAACTGCCTGATAGTAAGATTGTCATTATTGCTTACTATACATGGAGCTTTCATCACTGAAGCACTACAATAGATAGTTGTTTAGTGGCTCCTGCACACAGGATTATACTCCATAGCGGCTCCTGCACACAGTATTATACCCCATAGTGGCCCTAAACAAAGTCTTATACCCCATAGTGGCCCCTGTACAAAGCATTATACCTCATAGTGACTCCTTCACCCAGCATTATGCCCCATTGTGGCCCCTTCACTCAGCATTAAGCCCCACTGTGGACACCCATGAACAATTATTATACTCTGGGGGCTTTTCAGAACCCAGAGCATAATAATCGGAGACCCAGGAGGGATACAAACATAAAAAAACACTGTTACTTACCTATCCCTGGCTATGCTATACTTCCCGCTGATGGCGGCCATCTTCAATGACGTCTGGGACGTCGCGTGACCCGGGGGGCCTGCGCTGCATCATGTGAAGTCAGGGATGTCACACAAGTAGGCCCGAAGCCTGCCCGGAGAGGTAAGTAACATGGTTTTTTATGTTCCCTTACCTCTCATGGGCCTCCAGTCATTATACTCGGGGGTCTTTTCAGACCCTCGAGTATAATAATACTGTATGTGGGGCCCGCGGCGTCACTTAGCGATCCCAGCCGCTGAAGGCTCACAATCTACATTTAATGAAAAAAAAAAAAAAGAGAAACACTGTGGAAAAAAAACGTGTAGCGTTTTTGCCTCGGTTTTTCGCACAGCGCTTTTACACTGTTGCCCATTACCTGGGGCCTTAGCTTAAAGTCAGATTGTTATATGGCATAGTTGCAAAAGGATAGCCACTGGCAGAATTGCCATAAACAGTACCAATATAGTGAAAGAGATTTAAACAAATTCCACACACTGCTGAAAAATCCCTGCAAGTGGGATTTGCAGAGGTGACTGCCCGTGTGCGTCTTCTGCCTGTCCGCGGCCTATAGCACAAGGGGAAGCAGGGTCGGCAGTGAGCAGGTCTGGGGAGGTTGGTAAATAGGCCGCTACCTGCTAGAGATACTCCAGCAGGTAGCAGCCTATTATAAAACAACAAAAAAAAGTTATTATACTTACCAATCTTGCTGCTGCTGCTGCCCCCGCGATCCTCTTCTCTCAGCAGTCAGATGTCTACGTATCAGCGTAGGCGGCGTAATGACGCCGCCTATGCTGATACGTAGACGTCCGAACCAGCGCAAGGAGAGCTCACCTCACCTCATTAGAGGTGCGACGCTGCCTGGCGGACACGGAGAGCGGGGAGCAGTCTAATAGTGAGGATGTCTGCGATCGACCCATACTTCCTTTGCAATCGACCGGTAGATTGTGATCGATGTATTGGGCACCCCTGCTGTACACTGTATAGCATTCGGCCAATCAACACTGGTCAATGCATTCTTATTAGAAAAAGTCAGCTCCCACATAACCGCAACCTGCCAGCTCTCCCGACTAGCAAAGAAGAGCCTGCTGCAGAACCAGAGTTGATTTGCCGAATGCTATAGCATTCGGGCCAATCAATGCTGGTTCTGAATCAAATCTTTACTTTACTGCGAATAGGAGTACTATTCGAACGAGTACGAGTATTTTGAATACCGTACTATTCTATCGAATGTGAAAGAAGAAAAAGATGGTCCGCAACGCACCAAATCTTCTAAAACTTGAAAATCTTGAAAATAGTGATAATTTTATCCCTATTCACCATGTATGTTTTTCCTACTATTGCACTTTTTTGTTTGGACTTTGTATTTTAATCTAAGATGAATTAAAGATTTTCAAGTTTTAGAAGATTCGGTGCGTTGCGGACCATCTTTTTCTTCTTTCACATTGCTGATTTTCCTCTTCAGTCCAGAGGCCTGGTTTAGCACACTGAAGTACTTCAACATATGTGGTAAGCGCAAGTTTTCAGCTACTTTTTTTCCTATACTCTATCAAATACCTACTCGATCGAATACTACTCACTCATCTCTAGCGGTCACCTCTGCAAACCCATTCAAGTGAATGGGTTTGAAAGCTGACCGCTCTTACTGAGGACCTTACTGCTGTCAGATCTGCACTGCTTGAATAGTCACATATTCAGTTTGTTCCTAGAACATACATAAGTATACAGTATGTTTTTTTCTTACCAGAAGAAAACTTTTCACTTGTATTTCCATAAACAAATACAATACAAAGCATGGCATTTGTAATATATGTTACTTTATGTTTTTGAATTACCGTATATACTGTACTCAAGTATAAGCCGACCCGAGTATAAGCCAACCCCCCTAATTTTACCACAAAAAACTGGGAAAACTTATTGACTCGAGTATAAGCCTTGGGGGGGAAATGCAGCAGCTACTGGAAAATTTAAAAAATTAAAATGGTGGGAGTTTAAGTGCAGTAGTTGCTGGGTGCTGGGAAGGGGAGGGGTGTTTTGGTTGTCTGTCTGCCCTTTCCCTGAGCTTCAGGACTTTTTTTTCACCCACTTGGAATTCAGCCTGGCTGAATATAGGGTATCTGCAGTGCTCCTATTAACCCCTTCACGACAGAATAGGAGCACTGCAGATACCCTATATTCAGTCAGGCTGAATTCCAAGTGGGGGAAAAAAACAGTCTCAGGGAAGGGGCAGTTAGACAACTTTTTTTCCAGCTACAGTATTTACCATACACGAAAAATATTTTTATAGATTGGTAGAGCGGGCGTTTTCGGACACAGGGTTACCTAATGTGTATATGTTTCACAGTATTAGTTTTATATGTGTTCTAGGGAAAGGGGGGGGGTTGAATTTTTTATACTTTATTATTTTTATTACTTTTTTTTTTTTTGCATTTATTAGACCCCCTAGGAGGTCTTGAACCCCAGGGAGACTGATCACTAATGCAATGCATTACAATGCTAATGCATTGCAATACATTGCAAAAATCGTCATTTCTTTTGCAGGCTGCATAGAGCAGTCTGCAAAAGAAAAGCACTGCAGCCAGGGAGCCCTTACAGAGGAGCTGAGGGGAATCCCCGGAGGATCTCTGCCGCCGGACCTGAAGGGAAACTGTGGCCGGCCACCGGCAAAAGCGCTGAGGGGAATCCCCGGCAGACTCGGCTGCCTGGATTTCCCCTCAGCGCTTCTGCCGACGGCAGTTCCTCTTCAGATCCAACAGCCAAGGTCTTCAGGTACGTGCTCCTACCGGGGATCTCTCCTTCAGCTCTGGCGGACAAGGTCTTCCTTGAGGTACGCGCTTCTGCTGGCAGCTGGGGATCACCCCATCGCTTCAGGGCCGCATTTGAGAGAGCCATCGCGTCTGCTGTCTCCAGGGGCATGGCGGCATCTCCACTGTAACTCCGCCATTACCACTGTAAGAGTTACAGTGGAGGTGCCGATTCTAATGGCGACCGCTCTGGAGCAGAGCGTTCGCCATTATAGCTACAGACTACGCAACACAGACCCGGCATCCAGACACCAGGGCGGGTGCCGGGCCCGCAGCATCGCCATGGCGATGCTGTTCATTGACAACTACAGAAATACTTACAGTACTTCTGCTAGAAGGCCCCAGTACTTCTGCCAGGAGTGTGGCGATGCTGCGGCCCGGCACCAACCCCCATGTCTGTATGCCGGGTCTGTAACTACGGTATTACCGTAATGACCCGAATATAACCGAGGCAGACTTTTTCAGCCCAAAAACTGGGCTGAAAAACTCGGCTTATACTCGAGTATATACGGTATACAATTTTTTACCCTACGCATCTCTAAGGACCCCTTCACACGGCGTAAGCGCTCGGCTCATTCCGAGCCGTATACGCGAACGCTTCTATACACTTCCCATTCACTTCAATGGGAGCACTCGTAAAGCTAGCTTTACGCGCGCTCCCATTGAAGTGAATGGGAAGTGTTTAGAAGCACTTGCGTGTACGGCTCGGAATGAGCCAAGCGATTACGCTATGTGAAGGGGCCCTAAGGCTACATGGAGAAGGCTGTAGAGAACATAGGGGAGGAAGAATATAAAGGACTGAACAGGTGTGGAATCTGAATGCAGTCCAAGTTTTCCACAGACCCTATCGGTAGCATAGACAGACCAAGCCACAAAAATGGATGGATAAAGGACCTACTCCAATTTTGGCCCCACACAGATCCATAGAAAATACATAGTAACAAGTTAGATGAGCTAAAAAGTCCATACCTATAAGCCTACCAAGTTGATCAAGAGGGAGAAAAAACCCTACAAGGCTGACACCAATTATCTGATCTGGGGAAAAATTTCTACCCATCTCCAAATATGGCAATTGAACTAAATCCCCGGTTTAACAACCTATCAAATTAACTTAGAGTTCCTATAACATATGATATGATTATCCTCATGAAAGGCATCCTGGCCCATCTTAAACCCACACAAGTTATTAGTCACCACAATTGGTGGCAGTGAGTTTCATAGTCCCACCACTCTAAGGGAGCCTTTACACAGAATTTACGCTCCGCTCATTCTGAACGTAAACTCGTTCAGAATGAGCGGCGTTAAAACAGATCCCATTGATTTCTATGGGTGCTGGCATATGCGCTCTCCCCATTGAAATCAAGGGAAGGCTTTTTTACCTATTGCTTTCAATGTGATATGCGAGTATCACATTGAAAGCAATAGGTAAAAAAGCCTCCCATTGATTTCAATGGGTAGCACGCGTATGCCGGCACCCATAGAAATCAATGGGATCTGTTTTAACGCCGCTCATTCTGAATGAGTTTACGTTCAGAATGAGCGGAGCGTAAATTCTGTGTGAAGGCTCCCTAACTGTAAAGAAACCCCACCTGTGACTATGGTAAAATCGTTCTTCCTCTAGACATAGACCCCTTGCCACAGTTACAAGCCTAGGGGTCACACTCCAGTTCAGCTACATCTTTCATATATACTGGCGCCCAATATTGTGCACAGCATTCTACATGTAGCCTGACCTGTGCCTGACCTAATCCATAAGAAATTGGTGCAAGTGCATTTTTTCCAATTGCACTTCATTCAGAATTTTTTTCCAGCTTCCCAGTACATTATTCAGGATATTAAATAGTGCCATTACAAAGTGCAAGTTGTCCTGCAAACAATAAGCCATCATGTGACTCTGAACAAAAAAAAATAAAAAAATGATGGGTCCTGGATGGTGGGGAGGAAAAAAATGATATGCAAAGACGGAAATTCATAGTATTTAAGGGGTTAAAAGAGGAGGGCCCAGTACTGAACCCTGTGGCACCCCACTGGAGACTGTGACCCAATCCGAGTATGCACCATTAATAACCACCCTCTTTTTTCATCTTTGAGCCAGTAACCATTATTTTCCCCATTCCACTTACACCTATTACAGGCAAATGCATGGAGCCATAGAAATTAATGGAGTCCATTTACTATGGGTCCATTATTATGGATCTGTAGTAACGGATAGCACAATGGCCAAAAATGTAGTCATTTGCATGAGGTCTAAAGCTGAATTTGGAATTTGTTTGCTTTCCTGTAATCAAAAAAACAGTCCATTGTGGGAGATCAGAAGTAAGTTACACAGTAAGATCATAGGTCACAGGTCTGCCAACATAAATCTCAGATTAACCATAGGCTGTCTCCAAGGTCAGCCAGCAGAAATGAAAAAGCAGTTCTGTACGGTATGAAAACAGTAATATAATATTAACTAAAATTCAACTAACAAAAGCAAAGCACTTTCAGAGTTACTCATATGCTTATGTAAATCTATAAGTTTCTCATACAGATATTCCAGTCTCAGACTGGCACACTTACATTACATTACCCAACTAGACTGCCTTACCCAATAGTTAAAGAGGTTGTTCATCAATGGAAATTCATTGCAATCCACTGGATAGGTGCTACTTGTCTAAATGGAGGGTGCTCCACCACTGGGACCACCAATCACTAGAATGGGGTTCCTTCTCATTGTGCAATGGAGTGAGGTGCCATTTCACTAGAGCAGCAGTTGAGCATGTGTATTGCCAATGTCTTTGGGACGTGAGAAGTCAGACATTTATCACCCTGACGAAACATATACTAATATGCAAAATGATGATATTAAAAAAAAATGCTGTACCGAGGTATGAAAAAGGATTCGTGCAATGGCTTTCTTCTTTTGACACTATAGACCCATATTTTATTATTATTATTATTATCATCATCATTATTATTATTATTATTGTTAATGAAATAACGTACTGTTACTAAAAATGTTTACTCCATCTGATAATAGTCACGTTTCTGCTACAATATACAGGAGTGTAATAAGGATACATTAAAAATAACATGAGAACTAACTCATACTAAGATTTTCCATAGGTAATTGTCTGCAATGTGTTTCCTATTCTCTTATCACACAGACTACTGTTTATATATAACATAATTACATAATGTAACAACCTTAAAAGTAATATGTCCTACCAGGTTGCATAGAAAGCACATAAGTAAAACAGAATGGTACCAATAGTACTAGCATGTACATACTGCTTCCTAGTTACCTTACATAAATAGGGAATTTTGCATGATTTGTCCCATATATTTAAATACAGAGAACTGCTGGTAAATCAATAGAGAGTTTCAGCCCAACTGGTCATAAAAGGGGTTAAAATGTAATCCACCAAGGAGAGAAGAGAAGTGATTCTCCTAGGTCTACTCAACATGCACAGCCAGACAATATTTCAATATCAGATTATGTAGAGGCAGTATCTCAGAGATAAGTGAATGGCAGGTAATATTAATATACCAAGGTTACAGCAAGATCTAATATATAGGATATTGTGCGCCTTATATATAGTACTGTACAGTAGGTACTAGAACAGGGAGGGGGATTATTGACCAATGCAGTTGGGATAAATATAATTATAGAATTACAAAAACAGACATAATAAACACCTAAGTAAATACCTGATTACCTTACATATATTAACAAAAGGAATATATATAGAGATAGATAGATAGATAGATAGATACAGAAAAAAAATTATATATATATTATACTATATTCATTCACACATTCACATGTGTGTGTGAATTAATATAGTATATATAGTATGTATATATACATGTACACACGCACAATTTTACTATATGCTGTATTTCTATATAAATAATATATCCTACTGTATATACTGTATTCCTTCCCACAACATCCACTATCAAGTAGTGAATCCACTATGTCTTTCTCCTAGACAATCCCACACATTGCTTGAGAATTGATATTAATATTTTATAATAATGACCTAATTATAAAACTAGAACACAATAATAATACAAAATACATATATTCACTAATCCGGTGGAAATATTGGCTATAACTTTATGAAATATCTGTGACTATAGGATAATAAACGCTTTATTCATGGCCAAGGTTAAAGTACAGTACTGCATAAAACCTCACTCCAGGATGAAATACCTGCTATAATAGCCCCTCTTAATCTCCTAGAAGTGCCATGTATCATCTAGAGATCCCTGACCTAGTCAGTAAACTCCCCGGTACTGTGCAGGGCACTTACTGAGCCAGGCCAAGCAGATTTAGCACAATTACCTGAATGAATAGATAAAACATTACAATAGAGAGAAGATGTGATTCCTACCGGATCTAAGGAATAACAAATTCCACAGTTCTGGGCAATCCACCTCTTTATGGGTGAGGTGCCATTGAGAGCGGTCCTTCAGAGGCTGCCGTGCCCCGGGCAAATCACAAGCATAAGATTAAGTGTACAGCTCTTGAGAACCAAGCCGATCATCCCAGTGTAATAGCATATCCAGGCATCACCGGGATACAAGGAATGGACGAGTCCATCAGCCTGTATAGCACACACACATACACACATAAAACAAGCACTGAGGCTCAGGGGAGGCAGGGACTGGAGGAGCAGATGGAGGGAGGGGGAGGAGGATTGCTAACATGACAGATGTGATGACTTTTAAGTTAAAGAGAGAACTGATAATACACAGTACACTGAGCAGGACACAAACATGGCATGGAAGTTAATGGGAAAATTAACACTAGCTGTTATAGAGCATGTCTTCTACTTTTACTTTATTGGACATTATATCTACAGTCCGACAGGGATCTCAGGTAATGTGCATTTAAAATCACATGACAGATAAAGGCTTTAGGATAATGAACCATTGCAGGGAAATTCAGTAAAATCAATATCGAACTACGTCGGCCAGGTAGCTAATGTTGAAGGGGTCTTCTTAGTCAATGTTTGCTTGTTGTCATCTGTAACAAGAAACTGAGCGTGGACATAATTTGGCTTTCTAAAAATATTATTTTCATAATTCTGGGGCTCCATGCACACAACCATATTTGTTGTTCTTTTGCTACAAACCCATTTATGTCTATGGCCTCTTGCACATGACTGTGTTTTTTCCCAGGTCCAGGTAAGGTTATGAGCCCAGGTCAAAAAACTCAGGGCAAGTCCTATTTTTGTCCATGTTGTAGTTTGAGCTTATTCAATGAAGTGTGCAGAGATGCCATCAATGTGTTATCCAGTCCTTGATTTTTTTGCAGATCCATACACAATACACCCTTGTGCTCATGAGGCCTACATGCTCAAACTAAGCACAGTCATACATGAATCATATGTGCAATGAGTACTATAGCTATGTGTATAGATGTCATTGCAAGTAGAATTGGTGGTGAAATGCAACGACGGAATGCTACTATCAAGGGATACCACAGAGATCTAAGTATATTCGTGACTAGTTCTGGGTTTACAGAGGCACCTAAGACTGAAGGTGGCGATACACATTAGTTAAAAGAAATTTAAACAGTCATTGAGTAAACAGTTATCTAATAAAAGATCTTTGTAGGCACAACCAGGGTCGGCATAGGAACCCAGAATACCTTGGCAAGTACCAGGGCCCCAAGGTCCTGAGGGGGCCCACTTGGCAGTGGCATAGGGTCCTAGGCCTGCAACCAGCTGGATATGGCAGAGGCCCTGGACCACCATGATTGCGGTTGGGGAAAGCCTGGTTCCTTGACTGCTATACCTACCGCTAAAGGAGTGAGGGCCTGGTGATTGCTGAGCCCCTTTCCATTAGATGCCAGCCCAGGGGAGTTGATTAAAAATAAGAAAAAATACTTATACTCACCTGTCCTTGGCTCAGCATCCTTTCTGGTGCACTTCTGTCTAGTGATTGAGGCCCTGTTCCCCAGACCTCACTGTTGGGGAATATGATTGGGCCCCATCGGTCACTGGCATAATTACATCATTGCGTCTCATGTGACCGCTGAGGCCCAATCACAGGCCCTAGCAGTTTGTGATTTGTGATATTATCACTATATAAAGTATTTCTATTACATTATTATTACTACAAGTAGAATTTCTTTGGCTATAGAGGCAAAAACAAAGGCCAACCTCAAACTAATAGAGAGGTAGACTGATCTATATTCAGTTCAATAAAACCAAGATAGCTCCAGTCCTGGTGTGAATAAACTTGAAGTTCCTGGGCTCCAATGCAAAGTCTGTAATGGGGTTCTTACGTATTTTGCACCTTTTAGAATAGAGTCATATTTTATGTGGAAGAGGAATCTAATGCCATGGTTTGGAAGCAGAAGTCTAAATGCCATGGTTTGGAAGCAGAAAAAACATTGTGTTTTAGGCTAAGGCCCCATGTTGCAGAAACACAGTTTTTTTCATTGCAGATTTTGCTGCGGTTTTTTGAGCCAAAGCCAAGAAAGGCTACAAAATGAATGGGAATATATAAGAAGTATTTATACTCCTACCTTCTGCTCAATCCACTCCTGACTTTAGCTCATGAAAACGCAGCAAAATCTGAAACAAAAAAAGCTGCGTTTCCGCAACATGAGGCAAATCCCATTCACACATTGCAGAAAAATACTTGGTTGTGGTTTTGAACAATCGCAGCATGTCAGAAACACTAGAAACACATCGCAGCATGTCAGAAACACTAGTTGTTTCCCTATAGGTATAATTGTTGTACCTATAGGTATAATTGTTGTTTCCCTATAGGTATAATTGTTTCCCTATAGGTATAATAGAAGCAGAATGACTTTCTGTGAAATGTGCTGCAGGAAAACCGTGATGCATTACCTTCATGTTTTTTCCCGCAATACTTTTTTGCTGCAGCCTGCTATGTGGGGCCTTAGTCTAAAGAAGTACCTCAGTAAAGTTTCTTTGTCATATCCATTTGAAAATGAGTCTGTGTGTCTGTTCATAATGTTTTTGAATAACGTATTAATAGATTTATTGTGAAGTTATATGCTTCCCTCTGGAGCACTTCCCCTCACCCTATTCCTTTGATGCACACCTTCTTTTCTGAATGTACAGGAGATCAAACTATCTATGGGATTCAGATCAAGGCTCTAATAGACTTGCATTGTGAGAATGACCTCTTATTCATACATGAAACGATGAGTGCAGCAAAGGAGCAAAGAGGAGGTTAGTACTCTGGAGGGGAGCAAATAACTTCACAGTAAAGCTGCCAGTAAGTTGTTCACTAACTTTGCTGTACACTTCTGTAAAAATCAGACAAGACAAAAATCTATTTCTTTAAAGGGGCTATCCCTCAACAGCAATGTATTACCGAGCCATAAGACAATTATGAAGGGCATTCTCTTGTATTAGTCCAGGAGTTGCAAGACAACACAGCAACCTTTGGTTGTGCAATGGGAATTGTGGGCAACATTGCAGTGTAGCTCCAATCTTACAGCCAAACTGCAGCTATGAAAAAAGTTGCACAACAGCAAATGTTTTTGTTCACATGATTTATTTGTAACTTGGTGTCTTTCAACACATCTCTGTGCAGCCCACATCTACAGAAACATGGTTTATTTCATATATTTTCCTTTATACAAATGCCAGATGGCCGTTTATCATTAGCTTACTGATACTTGTGATCTATATTTGTGATCAATGATTTTTTTCTATGTTTGTTGCTGTTACCAGTGATATGATATAGCATCATACATGTTCTCATGCTGCAGAAAGGCATGTTTTACTTTGTTACATTCGTTTATCATTAGCTTATGGATACTTGTGATCTATACATCCAAGTCAGGACATAAAGCAACAGACAGTAAAGCTGCAATATATGTAATAAATAGAGATGAGCGAACACTAAAATGTTCGAGGTTCGAAATTCGATTCGAACAGCCGCTCAATGTTCGTGTGTTCGAACGGGTTTCGAACCCCATTATAGTCTATGGGGAACAGATACTCGTTAAGGGGGAAACCCAAATCCGTGTCTGGAGGGTCACCAAGTCCACTATGACACCCCAGGAAATGATGCCAACACCTCTGGAATGACACTGGGACAGCAGGGGAAGCATGTCTGGGGGCATCTAACACACCAAAGACCCTCTATTACCCCAACATCACAGCCTAACAACTACACACTTTACACACTCAATACCACCTCTCTGACAGTAGGAAAACACCTTGAAACATGTGTATTTGGCACTTGCAGTGAGGAGAGCTTGTCACCAGCAGTGAATTTGGCCCTTGTAGTAAGTTGAGGTTGGCACCAACATTTGTTTTGAAAATCAGGGTGGATTGAGCCTCTAACCAGCAGAGTTTGGGCAAATTCATGGTGGAGGGAGCCTCTAAAAACCCCAGTTTGGACCAATTCATGGTGGAGGGAGACTCTAAAAACCCCAGTTTGGACCAATTCATGGTGGAGGGAGCCTCTAAAAACCCCAGTTTGGACCAATTCATGGTGGAGGGAGCCTCTAACCAGCCCAGTTTGGGCAAATTCATGGTGGAGGGAGCCTCTAACCAGCCCAGTTTGGACCAATTAATGGTGGAGGGAGCCTCTAACCAGCCCAGTTTGGACCAATTAATGGTGGAGGGAGCCTCTAACCACCCCAGTTTGGACCAATTCATGGTGGAGGGAGCCTCTAACCAGCCCAGTTTGGACCAATTCATGGTGGAGGGAGCCTCTAAAAAACCCAGTTTGGACCAATTCATGGTGGAGGGAGCCTCTAAACAGCCCAGTTTGGGCAAATTCATGGTGGAGGGAGCCTCTAACCACCCCAGTTTGGACCAATTCATGGTGGAGGGAGCCTCTAAACAGCCAAGTTTGGACCAATTCATGGTGAAGGGAGCCTCTAAAAACCCGTTTGGACCAATTCATGGTGGAGGGAGCCTCTAACCAGCCCAGTTTGGGCAAATTCATGGTGGAGGGAGCCTCTAAACAGCCCAGTTTGGGCAAATTCATGGTGGAGGGAGCCTCTAACCAGCCCAGTTTGGACCAATTCATGGTGGAGGGAGCCTCTAACCAGCCCAGTTTGGGCAAATTCATGGTGGAGGGAGCCTCTAAACAGCCCAGTTTGGGCAAATTCATGGTGGAGGGAGCCTCTAAACAGCCAAGTTTGGACCAATTCATGGTGAAGGGAGCCTCTAAAAACCCGTTTGGACCAATTCATGGTGGAGGGAGCCTCTAACCAGCCCAGTTTGGGCAAATTCATGGTGGAGGGAGCCTCTAAACAGCCCAGTTTGGGCAAATTCATGGTGGAGGGAGCCTCTAACCAGCCCAGTTTGGACCAATTCATGGTGGAGGGAGCCTCTAACCAGCCCAGTTTGGGCAAATTCATGGTGGAGGGAGCCTCTAAACAGCCCAGTTTGGGCAAATTCATGGTGGAGGGAGCCTCTAACCAGCCCAGTTTGGACCAATTAATGGTGGAGGGAGCCTCTAAACAGCCAAGTTTTGGGAAATTCATGGTGGAGGGAGCCTCTAACCAGCCCAGTTTGGACCAATTCATGGTGGAGGGAGCCTCTAACCAGCCCAGTTTGGACCAATTCATGGTGGAGGGAGCCTCTAAACAGCCCAGTTTGGGCAAATTCATGGTGGAGGGAGCCTCTAAAAAACCCAGTTTGGACCAATTCATGGTGGAGGGAGCCTCTAATTAGCCCAGTTTGGACCAATTAATTGTGGAGGGAGCCTCTAACCAGCCCAGTTTGGACCAATTAATGGTGGAGGGAGCCTCTAACCACCCCAGTTTGGGCAAATTCATGGTGGAGGGAGCCTCTAACCAGCCCAGTTTGGACCAATTAATGGTGGAGGGAGCCTCTAAACAGCCAAGTTTTGGGAAATTCATGGTGGAGGGAGCCTCTAACCAGCCCAGTTTGGACCAATTCATGGTGGAGGGAGCCTCTAAACAGCCCAGTTTGGGCAAATTCATGGTGGAGGGAGCCTCTAACCAGCCAAGTTTGGACCAATTCATGGTGAAGGGAGCCTCTAAAAACCCGTTTGGACCAATTCATGGTGGAGGGAGCCTCTAACCAGCCCAGTTTGGGCAAATTCATGGTGGAGGGAGCCTCTAAACAGCCCAGTTTGGGCAAATTCATGGTGGAGGGAGCCTCTAACCAGCCCAGTTTGGACCAATTCATGGTGGAGGGAGCCTCTAACCAGCCCAGTTTGGGCAAATTCATGGTGGAGGGAGCCTCTAAACAGCCCAGTTTGGGCAAATTCATGGTGGAGGGAGCCTCTAACCAGCCCAGTTTGGACCAATTAATGGTGGAGGGAGCCTCTAACCAGCCCAGTTTGGGCAAATTCATGGTGGAGGGAGCCTCTAAACAGCCCAGTTTGGGCAAATTCATGGTGGAGGGAGCCTCTAACCAGCCCAGTTTGGACCAATTCATGGTGGAGGGAGCCTCTAACCAGCCCAGTTTGGGCAAATTCATGGTGGAGGGAGCCTCTAAACAGCCCAGTTTGGGCAAATTCATGGTGGAGGGAGCCTCTAACCAGCCCAGTTTGGACCAATTCATGGTGGAGGGAGCCTCTAACCAGCCCAGTTTGGGCAAATTCATGGTGGAGGGAGCCTCTAACCACCCCAGTTTGGGCAAATTCATGGTGGAGGGAGCCTCTAACCAGCCCAGTTTGGACCAATTCATGGTGGAGGGAGCCTCTAACCAGCCCAGTTTGGACCAATTAATGGTGGAGGGAGCCTCTAAACAGCCAAGTTTTGGGAAATTCATGGTGGAGGGAGCCTCTAACCAGCCCAGTTTGGACCAATTCATGGTGGAGGGAGCCTCTAAACAGCCCAGTTTGGGCAAATTCATGGTGGAGGGAGCCTCTAACCAGCCCAGTTTGGACCAATTCATGGTGAAGGGAGCCTCTAAAAACCCGTTTGGACCAATTCATGGTGGAGGGAGCCTCTAACCAGCCCAGTTTGGGCAAATTCATGGTGGAGGGAGCCTCTAAACAGCCCAGTTTGGGCAAATTCATGGTGGAGGGAGCCTCTAACCAGCCCAGTTTGGACCAATTCATGGTGGAGGGAGCCTCTAACCAGCCCAGTTTGGGCAAATTCATGGTGGAGGGAGCCTCTAAACAGCCCAGTTTGGGCAAATTCATGGTGGAGGGAGCCTCTAACCAGCCCAGTTTGGACCAATTAATGGTGGAGGGAGCCTCTAAACAGCCAAGTTTTGGGAAATTCATGGTGGAGGGAGCCTCTAACCAGCCCAGTTTGGACCAATTCATGGTGGAGGGAGCCTCTAAACAGCCCAGTTTGGGCAAATTCATGGTGGAGGGAGCCTCTAAAAAACCCAGTTTGGACCAATTCATGGTGGAGGGAGCCTCTAATTAGCCCAGTTTGGACCAATTAATTGTGGAGGGAGCCTCTAACCAGCCCAGTTTGGACCAATTCATGGTGGAGGGAGCCTCTAACCAGCCCAGTTTGGACCAATTCATGGTGGAGGGAGCCTCTAACCAGCCCAGTTTGGACCAATTCATGGTGGAGGGAGCCTCTAAAAAACCCAGTTTGGACCAATTCATGGTGGAGGGAGCCTCTAAACAGCCCAGTTTGGGCAAATTCATGGTGGAAGGAGCCTCTAACCAGCAGAGTTGTGGGAAAGCAGGGTGGAGGGAGCCTCTAACCAGCAGAGTTGGTGGAAATCAGGGTGGAGGGAGCCTCTAACCAGCAGAGTTGGGGGAAATCATGTTGGAGGGAGCCTAGTATTAGCAGAATTGTGCAACGCTTATGGTGGATGAGTATGAGGATGCGGAGGAATTGGAGAGGTTGAGTACAGACATGGAGTTTCATGTTGGGGTGCTTTACACAGGTGGGCACAAAAATGAAGGCTCTATCCAGTGGTGGTTCATTTTTATCAAAGTGAGCCGGTCGGCACTCTCAGCTGACAGACGGGTGCGCTTGTCAGTGATGATGCCACCGGCTGCACTGAACACCCTCTCAGATAGGACGCTGGCGGCAGGACAGGACAGCACCTCCAAGGCATATAGGGCAAGTTCAAGCCACAGGTCCAACTTCGACACCCAATACGTGTAGGGCGCAGAGGGGTCGGAGAGGACAGGGCTGTGGTCGGAAAGGTATTCCCGCAACATGCGCCTATACTTCTCACGCCTGGTGACACTAGGACCCTCCGTGGCGGCACTTTGGCGAGGGGGTGCCATCAAGGTGTCCCAGACCTTAGACAGTGTGCCCCTCGTTTGTGTGGACCGGTGAGAACTTGGTTGCCTACTGGAGGAACTGCCCTCCCTGCCGCCAACGTCACATGCCGGAAACATCTCCATCATATTCTGCACCAATTGCCTGTGGCAAGCATTGATGCGATTGGCCCTCCCCTCTACCGGAATAAAAGACGAGATGTTGTTTTTATACCGGGGGTCAAGGATAGCAAAGATCCAGTACTGGTTGTCCTCCATGATTTTGACAATACGCTTGTCGGTTGTAAAGCACCCCAACATGAACTCAGCCATGTCTGCCACAGTGTTAGTTGGCATGACTCCTCTGGCCCCACCGGAAAGTTCAATCTCCATTTCCTCCTCATCCTCCATGTCTACCCATCCGCGCTGCAACAATGGGACGATTCGAAGTTGCCCGGAAGCCTCCTGTATCACCATCACATCATCGGACAACTCTTCTTCCTCCTCCTCCTCCTCCTCCTCCTCCATTAAACGCAGTGAAGCGGACAGATGTGTGGACCTACTCTCCAGCTGTGACGGATCGGATGCTATCCCTAACTCCTCTGTGTGATCTGAGTTATCCCTGATGTCAATCAGGGATTCTCTCAGAACACACAAGAGCGGGATTGTAAGGCTCACCATCGCATCCTCAGAGCTCACCCTCCTTGTGGACTCCTCAAAGACCCGTAGGATGTCACAAAGGTCTCTCATCCATGGCCACTCATGGATGTGAAACTGAGGCAGCTGACTTTGTGGCACCCTAGGGTTTTATAGCTGGTATTCCATCAAAGGTCTCTGCTGCTCAACCACTCTATTCAACATCTGAAACGTTGAGTTCCAGCGTGTGGGGACGTCGCACAAAAGCCGGTGTTGTGGCACATGCAGGCGTTGCTGGAGAGATTTTAAGCTAGCAGCGGCTACTGTCGACTTGCGAAAGTGGGCGCACATGCGCCGCACTTTCACCAGTAGCTCTGGAACATTGGGGTAGCTCTTTAGGAAACGTTGCACCACTAGGTTGAAGACGTGGGCCAGGCATGGAACATGTTGGAGTCCGGCAAGCTCCAGAGCTGCTACCAGGTTCCGGCCGTTATCACAAACGACCATGCCTGGGCCCAGGTGCAGCGGCTCAAACCATATTGCCGTCTCATCGAGGAGGGCATCCCTCACCTCGGAGGCAGTGTGCTGTCTGTCCCCCAAGCTGATCAGCTTCAGCACAGCCTGCTGACGTCTACCAACGCCAGTGCTGCAACGTTTCCAACTCGTAGCTGGGGTCAATCTAACAGCGGAGGAGGAGGCGGTGGCGGAGGAGGAGGCGGTGGCGGAGGAGGAGGCGGTAGAGGAGGAGGAGGAGGGGGGTGTTCTTCTCGTGTCCCTGCCAGGAATGTTAGGCGGGGAGACGAGGTACACCGGGCCAGTTTGGGAAGCAGTCCCAGCCTCAACTACATTCACCCAGTGTGCCGTCAGTGAAATGTAGCGTCCCTGTCCGCATGCACTTGTCCACGCGTCGGTGGTCAAGTGGACCTTTGTGCAAAGCGCGGAACTAAGGGCCCGCCTGATGTTGAGTGACACGTGCTGGTGCAAGGCGGGGACGGCACACCGGGAGAAGTAGTGACGGCTAGGGACGGCATAGCGAGGTGCCGCAGTTGCCATCAGGTCCAGGAAGGCGGGAGTTTCAACAAGCCGGAACGCCAACATCTCCTGGGCCAGCAGTTTAGCGATGTTGGCGTTCAAGGCTTGCGCGTGTGGGTGGTTAGCAGTGTATTTCTGCCGCCGCTCCAATGTCTGAGAGATGGTGGGTTGTTGTAAAGAAACGCCTGATGGTGCCTTTGATGGTGCAGGAGAAGGAGATAAGACAGGACCAGGGGAGGATGAGGTAGAAGTCAACAAAGTGGCGGAGGCAGATGAAGTGGTGTCCTGGCTCGTCCTCTGGAGTGCATCGCCAGCACAGTCAGCAGTGGCAGTGGCAGAGGCAGAGGCAGAGGCAGTGGCAGTGGCGTGAACGGCAGGCGGCCTTTGTCCTGCCGTTGCTGCCTGCCACTGATTCCAGTGCTTGGATTCCAAATGACGGCGCATTGAAGTGGTGGACAGGTTGCTCTTCTCAGAGCCCCTAATCAATTTCGAGAGGCAAATTGTGCAGACAACACTATATCTGTCCTCGGCGCATTCCTTGAAAAAACTCCACACCTTCGAGAAACGTGCCCTCGAGGTGGGAGTTTTTCGGGGCTGGGTACGAACTGGAACATCTTGGGAGATTCCGGGTGTGGCCTGGCTTCGCCTAAGCTGCTGACCTCTGCCTCTGCCTCTAGCTACCCTTTTTGGTGCTGCACCTGCCTCAACATCCACACTACTTTCCCCGCTTGACATCCCCCCTGTCCAGGTCGGGTCAGTGTCCTCATCATCCACCACTTCCTCTTCCAACTCCTGTCTCATCTCCTCCTCCCGCACAATGCGCCGGTCAACTGGATGCCCTGACGGCAACTGCGTCACATCATCGTCGATGAGGGTGGGTTGCTGGTCATCCACCACCAAATCGAACGGAGATGGAGGAGACTCTAGTGTTTGAGCATCTGGACACAGATGCTCCTCTGTTAGGTTCGTGGAATCGTGACGTGGAGAGGCAGGTTGAGGGACAATGAAAGGAGCGGAGAACAGCTCTGGGGAGCAGGGACAGTTTGGGTTATTGTTCTGTAAAGCTTCGGAATTTTGGGAGGAAGGAAGACAAGACTGTTGGGTAATAGGAGGAGAGGAGGCAGAGTCTGACTGGCTGCTGGACAATGTGCTGTAAGCGTTCTCTGACAGCCATTGCAAGACCTGTTCCTGGTTCTCGGGCCTACTAAGGTTTGTACCCTGCAGTTTAGTTAATGTGGCAAGCAACCCTGGCACTGTGGAGTGGCGCAATGCTTGCTGCCCCACAGGAGTAGGCACGGGACGCCCTGTGGCTTCACTGCTACCTTGCTCCCCAGAACCATTCCCCCGACCTCGCCCACGGCCTCGTCCACGTCCCTTTCCGGGAGCCTTGCGCATTTTGAATTCCTAGTTAGAAATTGGCACTGTATACCAGTAGTAAAAATTGTGGGTGCACGTAACCCCAATATATTCTTTGAATTCCCAGTCAGACAATGGCACTGTATACCAGTAGTAAAAATTGTGGGTGCACGTAACCCCAATATATTCTTTGAATTCCCAGTCAGAAACTGGCACTATATGGCAGTAGCAAGAAATGAGGGTATTTGTATTCCCAATATACTCTTTGAATTCCCAGTCAGACAATGGCACTGTATACCAGTAGTAAAAATTGTGGGTGCACGTAACCCCAATATATTCTTTGAATTCCCAGTCAGAAACTGGCACTATATGGCAGTAGCAAGAAATGAGGGTATTTGTATTCCCAATATACTCTTTGAATTCCCAGTCAGACAATGGCACTGTATACCAGTAGTAAAAATTGTGGGTGCACGTAACCCCAATATATTCTTTGAATTACCAGTCAGAAACTGGCACTATATGGCAGTAGCAAGAAATGAGGGTATTTATAACCCCAATATATTCTTTGAATTCCCAGTCAGACAATGGCACTGTATACCAGTAGTAAAAATTGTGGGTGCACGTAACCCCAATATATTCTTTGAATTCCCAGTCAGAAACTGGCACTATATGGCAGTAGCAAGAAATGAGAGTATTTGTATTCCCAATATACTCTTTGAATTCCCAGTCAGACAATGGCACTGTATACCAGTAGTAAAAATTGTGGGTGCACGTAACCCCAATATATTCTTTGAATTCCCAGTCAGAAACTGGCACTATATGGCAGTAGCAAGAAATGAGGGTATTTGTATTCCCAATATACTCTTTGAATTCCCAGTCAGACAATGGCACTGTATACCAGTAGTAAAAATTGTGGGTGCACGTAACCCCAATATATTCTTTGAATTACCAGTCAGAAACTGGCACTATATGGCAGTAGCAAGAAATGAGGGTATTTATAACCCCAATATATTCTTTGAATTCCCAGTCAGACAATGGCACTGTATACCAGTAGTAAAAATTGTGGGTGCACGTAACCCCAATATATTCTTTGAATTCCCAGTCAGAAACTGGCACTATATGGCAGTAGCAAGAAATGAGGGTATTTGTATTCCCAATATACTCTTTGAATTCCCAGTCAGACAATGGCACTGTATACCAGTAGTAAAAATTGTGGGTGCACGTAACCCCAATATATTCTTTGAATTCCCAGTCAGAAACTGGCACTATATGGCAGTAGCAAGAAATGAGGGTATTTGTATTCCCAATATACTCTTTGAATTCCCAGTCAGACAATGGCACTGTATACCAGTAGTAAAAATTGTGGGTGCACGTAACCCCAATATATTCTTTGAATTCCCAGTCAGAAACTGGCACTATATGGCAGTAGCAAGAAATGAGGGTATTTGTATTCCCAATATACTCTTTGAATTCCCAGTCAGACAATGGCACTGTATACCAGTAGTAAAAATTGTGGGTGCACGTAACCCCAATATATTCTTTGAATTACCAGTCAGAAACTGGCACTATATGGCAGTAGCAAGAAATGAGGGTATTTATAACCCCAATATATTCTTTGAATTCCCAGTCAGACAATGGCACTGTATACCAGTAGTAAAAATTGTGGGTGCACGTAACCCCAATATATTCTTTGAATTCCCAGTCAGAAACTGGCACTATATGGCAGTAGCAAGAAATGAGGGTATTTGTATTCCCAATATACTCTTTAAATTCCCAGTCAGACAATGGCACTGTATACCAGTAGTAAAAATTGTGGGTGCACGTAACCCCAATATATTCTTTGAATTACCAGTCAGAAACTGGCACTATGTGGCAGTAGCAAGAAATGAGGGTATTTATAACCCCAATATATTCTTTGAATTCCCAGTCAGACAATGGCACTGTATACCAGTAGTAAAAATTGTGGGTGCACGTAACCCCAATATATTCTTTGAATTCCCAGTCAGAAACTGGCACTATATGGCAGTAGCAAGAAATGAGGGTATTTGTATTCCCAATATACTCTTTGAATTCCCAGTCAGACAATGGCACTGTATACCAGTAGTAAAAATTGTGGGTGCACGTAACCCCAATATATTCTTTGAATTCCCAGTCAGACACTGGCACTATATGGCAGTAGCAAGAAATGAGGGTATTTGTATTCCCAATATATTCTTTGAATTCCCAGTCAGACAATGGCACTGTATACCAGTAGTAAAAATTGTGGGTGCACGTAACCCCAATATATTCTTTGAATTACCAGTCAGAAACTGGCACTATATGGCAGTAGCAAGAAATGAGGGTATTTGTATTCCCAATATATTCTTTGAATTCCCAGTCAGACAATGGCACTGTATACCAGTAGTAAAAATTGTGGGTGTATATAGCCCCAATTCTATTGCTAGGGGACTTGCAGGGTATTTCTGGGGTGAAGGTGGGGGGGCACACCGTTGGAACGGGTATCGGGGGTATATATCGGGTATACGGGAATACACTGTCAGTGTATTCCATTCAGGATCCGCGGAAAGCTGGGTTGCGGCGATTGAGCCCGTCAGTGCCACGTTACACTGACAAGCTTCTCCCTGGAATTTAGCTCTTACAAGAGCTGTTGGTTGTCTTCTCCTTCCTATCCTAGCCTGTCCCTGCCTACCCAGAATCTAAGCCCTAGCTAGCTGGACGGAAACCTCCGTCCTCGGTGAATTGCAAGCTCAGAATGACGCGAAGCTGGGCGTCGCTGTTCTTTTAAATTAGAGGTCACATGTTTTCGGCAGCCAATGGGTTTTGCCTACTTTTTTCAACGTCACCGGTGTCGTAGTTCCTGTCCCACCTACCCTGCGCTGTTATTGGAGCAAAAAAGGCGCCAGGGAAGGTGGGAGGGGAATCGAGTAATGGCGCACTTTACCACGCGGTGTTCGATTCGATTCGAACATGCCGAACAGCCTAATATCCGATCGAACATGAGTTCGATAGAACACTGTTCGCTCATCTCTAGTAATAAACAAGCCAGAAATAAAAAAGAAACTGCTTAGCATTGACCATGGGGAATCATGGAAACAGTACATTGGTATTATCTATAGTTATTGTTATGTTACATCTGGCAGGGGAATAAGCACCGTATAGAAATAGAAAGTGACAATTTCTAACTCAGTTTAAAGCAGAAAGACAAAAATAACTAACTAAAGAGAAAATAGCTATGAAAATGATCAAAGAGGCAATAAAATGACCATAAAAAACATGAACGGTGTAAAAAGTGCAGTATTGCTTCTGATAATACTGGGGCTATGTTAGTATAATGACCGGACAAATAGCACAGACGGGATCAATGAGGCAATATGGGGAAGATCAATGAAGAGGTGCTGTATAATTAAAGGAGGGGCACTTATATATTCAGTATAATTCATCATGCAGTTACATACTGGACGCTACTTTGCATTTCCATTCTTCTTCATCAAGGACATAAAGCAGAAATTCATAAAGTGATATTTTCACTTAGTGCAAAAACTGTAGATTTAGAAACACTTAAGCAAAACACTGTAACTTGTCTCGCAATAGCCAAGCCCTTGGTGGAAGAATTTAAGCAAAGTTGTTTCTCTTAGAATGCGATAATTGAAAAGATGAAAAAGCGTCTTGGTCATTAAAGCTGAAAACTAAGGGGTTAAATGATTTCAATTTGTGGAACAATCATCATTAACAAATCTCATTATTGGTTATGTTGTAAAAATCATTATATCTATTGAAAACTGAAGGAAGGAATGGATGAATGTAATTCTGAATGAAAACATGAAAAAGACTAATAGAATAATTGACATGGTGTCCTTATAGAGTAGCATGGTGACCGCTGGGATATGGGGATAATCTGATATTCCCCATAGATAGATAAAAGATTCACAGATGTTTTTTGATAGTTTAGTTAGAAGGGTTATCTGGTGAAGACAATTCTTCAAATACAGAATCCAGTTACAGCTTTCTGAATCTATAGAGGTGCCCCAATATAATAACCAGAAGGCAAAGACATTATAAAGAATGGCTCCCTGTTGGTAGGACTCAGCATATCCATTATACATATGCATTAGGTAATGATTTGTTGCCACTACAGTAATACTGCAATTGAAATACGTATGATCCACCAGTATCTATGCCTACAAAGGGGTGTCTCAGCAGTAAGATTCTTAACATCTAAAAACCATTCACTGCCAACACTGTATTTTTATTACTATGACAATTTACTTCTTCCTAGATAAACCGTGTTAGGCCATGTATTAAGGGTTGTAAACCACAAAATCAACTGCATGTAAAAGGGTCTACTTTTCAACTTCATTCAAAATTGTCACTTCATACTTTTTCATTTACCAGCGTGAGTCATCTGCAGCAGCTAAATAAACTGTTGTAAGTCTAGAGATAAGATAGGAGTACTCTCTGCCTCTAGCACAGTAGGAAGTCACAGCACAATCTGATATGTATGTTGTCAGGGTCTGGGGTTGCTAGGTGGGGTGGCATAGACACAAAAGTCCAGATTCTTTAGTCCAAAAACAAAGGTAGAGTTTATTTTCACTCAAAAAGGTAGTGCAGCAACAAAAGGAAACAATACAAAAATAAATACCTGCCCAGCTAGGCTCTAACTAAACATAGAATAGGTTACCTCCCCTAGAACCACAGAAATCAAAAGCCAGTTGAGTCATTCAGGACACAGTTCCAAAAATATGACCTCTCTCTTTCACTCTCCAGCCAAGCTCTGCCAAAGTGTTGCTGCTGGAGCACTTCTTAAGCC
This sequence comes from Leptodactylus fuscus, assembly GCF_031893055.1. Lineage (NCBI taxonomy): Eukaryota > Metazoa > Chordata > Amphibia > Anura > Leptodactylidae > Leptodactylus > Leptodactylus fuscus. The sequence continues at coordinate 60,017,191 of NC_134269.1, forward strand.
TCCTTGACAAGGAGACTCTCGGCAGCTGAGTCGCTGCCAGAACATCCCCAAAGTGTGGACTGGAGGGGGGGTGGAATGACAGGTCCCACTACCAACCTACCTGCCATTCCTAAAAATTCAGCCCAGTAACTGGAACTTTGAAATAACCCTCAGCAGACCATAGTTATCTGCTGAGAAATGTTCTTTCTGGAGTTTTCTCATCTCACTCACCTTAGTAGTCTGGGTGAGATGTACACCCCTTCCATTACCTGACCAGCCATCGGCTTACAATCTATACTTTATATATTACTGAGAAAACTCCACCAGAACTCTTTATTTTCACCCCTAGTGTGAGCAATGGTAAACACTTCTGTGGTCAGAAGGAAAGCTGCAGTCTTGATTAATAATCAATCCTTTATATAAAAAAAATAAAATGTCCCACATTTACTAACAGTTAGACAATATATATTTAGAACGGCTGTCTAGATTGTCTAATCTAAGTCTATATCAGTTGGCTTACTATGAGCCACAATTTCGCACCAAAATTTTAGCACAATTTGGCACAGTTTGTCTCTGAAGCCATGCTCCCTTTTCCTGCAAAGTTGTCTAGTTTGTCTAGCAGGTTGGAAAAATATTACCACAAACTAGATGTGACAAGATGTGCCACATTTTGGTGTTTTTTATGCCAAAGCCTAGAAGTAAACACAATGGTATATTTGCCACAATGTACAGCATTTACAGCGGAAGGATGGGTAAGTGCATAGGTACCAGTTACTACTGAGCCTTTTACTCTGAAGGGGCCCCAAAGGTCCCTTTGCCACATAAAATATACCACTATTCTAAATGACACAAGGTGAGTAGGGGGTCCATTACGGATTTTGCATTGGGACCCAGGAGCTTCAACCTATGCCCTTTTAACAAAGCATGAGAAGTTAAAGTACAAGAAGCCTTAGCCCCTAATATTTTTATGGTTTCTCTTCCTAGACTTTCATCTATGTATCAACACAAAAAGTCCTTACTAGTGAACAAAAAATAAAAGATTTAGCTTTTGATAAATTAGTGTTAAAATGTCCATAAAATGAGTCGCTCTAAATAGACAGACAGTTATCCTCTGATCAGATGAAGTCAGAGGGAAAATGAGACAACGTGGCTATTCTGGGAGAAGGGCTGAGATGTAGTTGCCCTTTACTGGATACAATTGTGCATAACTTGAAAGTACAACTGGCCTGCATCTCAGCCCTTTTCCCAGAATAGCCACGTTGTCTCATTTTCCCTCTGACATTATCTGATCAGAGGACAACTGTCTGTCTATTTAGAGCAGAGGTGCTCACACTTTGTCAGCATGTGAGCTACTTTATAACATTATGAAGTCGAAAGATCTACTACCCACTTCTTGTGGGCGGGGCCGGGGTGGGCCTGTGGGCGGGGCATGGTTGTGTCTGTGGGCAGGGCCGGGTATGTGGGCGGGGCCGGGCGGAGCGTGAGAGCAGGAGACAGCGGCGTTCTGTGGCCGCCCAGGGATCCCCACTGTCTGTTTGTTCACAGCGCAGGCTGAGAGTTATCTCTGGACACTGGCAGGCTGGGGCTGCGGCAGCCCCACCTGCCAGTGTCCATAGATGACTCTCAGCCTGCGCTGTGAACAAGCAGCACCCCGGCTCCCTCCATCCCTAAGAGCGTCCTGCAAGTGTCTGGAGTGCTTGTTCACAGCGCAGGCTGAGAGTCGACTCTCAGCCTGCACTGTGAACAAGCAGACACCAGAGATCCCTTGCTGCAACCCACGATCGACCCATACGTCCATTGCGATCGACCGGTAGATCGCGATCGACGTATTGGGCACCCCTGATTTAGAGGGACTGATTTTATGGACATTTTAACACTAATTTATTAAAAGTTAAGTCTTATTTTTTGGTCACTAGTAAGGACTTATAGTTTGAGTTTTCCTTACACCCTGTGTGTTATATTTTTCATCTATGTATCCTCATATTGCATGGTAACACTTTGCTTATCACAACACTTTTATTGGAGTTTTACTGTAATGTGAATGTTACTTAATCCCCAGATGACTTTCTCTTAGCACAGCCATGTGTAAATATTTCTATAATATATGAGAATCACTTAAAGCTCTGTAGTTATTATGGTCAGAGTTTGTTCAATATTAGATCCCACAGCAGTCACAGAGAATGAGTGACAACCACGCAATGACAATTATGAAACACTACATATTACCTCTTGTGCAGCAAACAATATAAAAATGTCTCCCAGGACTCACTGGTCTCTTCTTGGAACTGTATCATCCTTGAAAAATAATATCGCAAGTGACGGATGCTTCCTCCTGACATGCAGCAATTTGAAGCGTATATTCCATTATCTGATCACTTACACTTACTGTCTAAATGGATTTTCTCAAACCCAGTGGTCATTTTACAGTGTCTGGAAGCGGTTCATCCACAAATGTGCCCATTACCTGGAGAGATTTGCTTACAGGAGAGGAAAGCGTAAATGAACTCAGGGATATCTTCTGCTGACAGAGGACTATTTTTCTTCATATTTATAACTTTCAGAGAAAGCAGCTTTGGGCAAATAGTGACTAATACAGAAATTAGCAATAGGATGTAAGGAATTTAACAAAAACTTTATGGAGTACTGAAATCTTCATGACTGATCAGGAACTGCAGTAAGGATAAAAGATATTAAGTACCACTTACAGGTGCCCATTTGTTTTTGCAACAAGAATTTGCATCGTTGTCGTCAACACAGGAAAACACACCATATCCGGCCGTTATATAACTTTAATTTACGTTTTTAGCAGTTTTTCTTCGATCTGCTGGCACTAATACTCAGTTGTCCCAGAGCTGGTGGGTAAAGACTACATGATATGATGTTTCCCACACATAGCACATTGAGAAAACAGGAGATTCTGCTCTCTAACTCTAGTGAAAAAGAAGAAGCAGCAGCAGTGCCATGTAAGTCATTATACAGAAGTGTTAAGCATTGTTAATGTAAATAAATTACTTAGGGTGAGAGAGAAAACTTACTGTTACCTGCAGCATCCTTTCTTTGTGTCTCTACTTTTCTTTTATTTGGTCCTACCTCCCTCCTCTCCTCTCTCCATAGTCATCTATGGGCACATTCAATTTAAATAGACACTATCTGTTAAACAAATTTTTCAGAATTGAATAGGACCAGTGATTATAAGAAACTTTATAATGTATTCTCTCAAAGAGAAATGCATCTGCTCTTCTCAGGTTATTCTCCTGCTAACCCTGCATCTAATAAAGTGATTTTTTTTCTCTGAAAATACAACTATATCTGTCCAAAAAGGAACTGATGATCACATGACTCAAATGACACATGCCTGTAGAAGTCTATGGAAAGGTTAGAGGTAGGAGTTAGCAATAAGACCATAATATAAGAGAATAAACACAGGTTTACTCAGATGCTGGAGCTAAATAAGAGCTTTCTTTTTCAGCTAAATTGATTTATTCACATCAGTACAGGCCAGTACTTCTCTATTTATATTCTGCATGGTCCAGGGGGCCATTTCTGAGAAAGAGAGATGGTTATGGTGCAGATTTCCCTGTGCTTACTTTGTACAGTATATGGCACCACCCATCAGTGCAGAGAGAACTGGAAAACACAAAAATAACATGGGCCATGGTCTATAACCAGCCTCAATAGTAAGGTAGCGAATGGTCCATAGACTGCAACACTGTTTGGAAAGTGCTGTGGAATATAATGGAATGGAATAAAATGCATTATTATTTTTACTATTATTATTATTATTATTATTATTATTATTATTATTATTATTATTATTATTATTATTATATCACTTAATGGATTTAAGGTAGGAAAAACTATTAGGTGTAAAACTAGGTATTTTACCTATTGAGTGTTTTGGAACAACTTAGAGTAAAATAGTCAGGGTTAAGCTGATTGCACACAACCATGTGCTTACTGGCGGCCGTGAATGAACACAGAGATGTCATCTGTGTGACATCAATGCACCAACTGTGCTTCCGCGGCTTCTTTCATTCAGTGAATAGGAGCCGCAGAAGCAGGGCCGCAAACTTGGACAGGAATAGGACCTATTCCATATTTTGTGGCCCAGACTGTTGGCCCGCATACATCACCGTGTAATTCACAGTCATGTGTATGGGCCCATAGAAATTATTGGGTCAATGTGCTATTTAGGGAAAATTCGGAAAGCCCACTGACCATTCATATAGTCATGTGTAAGGGACTAAGGGTACTTTAAATTGCCATAAGCAAGCAAAAACAGTCATTTACTTCACCCTATAGTTTGCTACCGAGAATTCAACTTTAGATGCTCACAAAACCCAACAGTCTCATAAAAGAAGTGATATATTTAGTAATACCTTAGTAGGGAATTGCTATTTATGCAATTTCCTTTTTTCTTGTAAAGTAACATTCTCTATTGTACCCTACTTTACTATCATTCCTATGTCATCTGCATAAATACAAGGCATAAGAGGCTAATGAGGCTGTAAAAGGGTGAATGAGGAGGAATTAGTGAAAATTTGCTTGGAGCCAGTGTGCTTGCGATGATCTGCCCCACCCTCGTGAGCACCCTGCTAGAAATAGATTAAAGCGGCTTGTCTTTTTTCTCTTGTTTAACTTTACACCACTACTTCCCAATATCAATAGGTTATATTTGGTGCATATGGTGGGTGATAAAGACAGTACATAATAATTATTGCTTCCTTTTATGACATTGCATTTTACAAATAGAAGACAATAGATCAGGCAGAAGCCACGAGCTTTTCCCGTTTTTCCTCTCTAATATTTGAACAGCTGGTCCACTTGAGCATTGCACGGCTTCCTGCTATGGGAGGAGTAACAACAGTGTAATCTGTAGGATGGATAATTCAGTGAAAGAGGATTAGTCCCTGGAGCCTGGCCATAACCTAAATATAGACTACCTCTTCTTTGTGTTTATCCAGATCTCTGTGATCATCATCACCCATCACACAGGTTTTCTGTCTCCAGTCAGGCAGCTCAGCCAGCCATTCACTAGGTGCTCTCCCTATACTAGTGTAATGACAGGTTAGATTAGACTTGGCTTAATGCCAGACAGGTGTCAATGGTTTCACTTGTAGGATCATTGTATATGTGTTTGGATGGGCGAATCGGTTTGTAACAAGATGGCTTCATTCCTAATCTTCCAAATTTTTTAGTTCTTAATTAAATCAAACAGTTATTTGCTTTGAACTAACAAAAATGGCTCCGCTACAAGAAAATGACCAGTACTACATGTTAAACCAGGAAATACAGAGCAGACAATATCATGTGTGCAGTGACTTACACATCACGTGATAGCAACATCTGACAATCTCAGCCGATAGGAAGTCGTAGATGGACCTTACAGTGCTGATTTCATGTACACTATATAAGCTTGTGCACTCATGATCACCCTTTATTTGTTGTAATGGTGGAAATGCACACACATCTGTGTTCTATCTCGATGCATCTTATAGCTATCCTATTAGTATAGGCCCGTGATGGCGAACCTATGGCACGGGTGCCAGAGGTGGCACTCAGAGCCCTCTCTTTGGGCACCCATCTGTGGAATAGATTATACTGTGTGGGGGCCACCACAGAGCAAATTGTACTGTGTGGGGGCCACTGTGCAGCAGATTATTCTGTGTGGGGGCCACTGTGGAGCTGATTGTACTGTGCAGGGGCCACAGTGGAGCAGATTGCACTTTGTGGGGGTCACTGTGAAGCAGATTGTACTGTGCGGGGACCACTTTGCAGCAGATTACACTGTGTGAGGGCCACTGTGGAGCAGATTATACTGTGTGGGGGCCACTGTGGAGCAGATTATACTGTGTGGGGGCCACTGTGGAGCTGATTGTATTGTGTGGGAGTCACTATGAAGCAGATTGGACTGTGTGAAGGTTACAGTGGAGCAGAAAGCTCTATAAAGCCCCATTCATATGACCATATTTTGCAGGTTTGTAATTGTGTGCAATTGCGGATCTGCACATTATTAAGGTTAAATTAACGTGTTGGCACTTTGTGATAAATTAGTGGGTTTTGGGTTGCAGTTTGGGTACTCGGTCTCTAAAAGGTTTGCCATCACTGGTATAGGCTATAGGCAGCAGACGTCAGAATTGAAACCTGAACAATAGTTATTGGAGTATTTAGAAAGAATCAAGCAATAATACACAGGCAGTGTGGTAGTGAAATGATAGAATAGGATTGAATAGACAGACAGCCATAGGACAGGTTCAGTTAGTGAGTATGCTCTGCTGCAGTCAACCCTTTCACTGCCAGTCAATACTGTATATTGTCTGAAGGGTACTAGTAATATAACAATTTAATCTCTTCTTTATACACGTAACACATTCTTTCTAGCATTGTAAATCTGAGTAGAATATTTTAATTTTCTTTCTCTATGCAAGTGCACTGCGCACACATATATAATTCTAGGTATACATCCCACACAATAGTAAAGTAGGAGTGGTGGCCATAGTAGTAGTAGTAGTAGTAGTGTATCCTTTTGCTATGGAATTTCTCCGGTCTGCTGCCTGATCCATACACAATGTGAATGAGGTGGAGCATTGTTGTAGATCTGAACAAAATATTTAAAGAGTTTCTCTGTATGCGCAAGTGACAATGGCACAAATATTTTTGCTGTGCTACAGTTAAGATGAATAACACATTGTCCCTGTATGGCGCATGTCCTTAATCTGGTGGTTCGTCGCTTTACTAACTTGTATAATAGCATAAAAGAGGTGCTCCTCATCGCCATGAAAAGCTCTGCCATTTCACAATTTGCAGCGACAAAATGATCTACCTTTGTAACACTTTATCTGCAACATTCCAATACGGTGGAGCTCACCTTAAATATGCTGGAACGTCTGTGTGAGCGGCAGAAGGCGGTATATGATTATTACATGCAGCTGATGACAGGGACAAGAGACCAAGTCACCAAACCCGAAAACGAAACAAATCTTGAGAGGTTCACCCATCTCTACTTATCAGCAAGAATTAATCCAAAACTCGTTCTTATAACCCCATTATTATACAATATCAAATTATCCAGAACTATTATTGGAAAATAACATGTATGAATAGGCTTTGGATAGTTTTATAAGGTTCAATCTCTTGTCTTAGTGATGTCGCGATCCATATTTATAGGAAGTTGGCCATGATATAGAATCATCACCCCTCCACTAATATACTCAGAGAAAACACATTAGTAATTTTGGCACACCTAGGCTGAGGTACTATATTGTGGAAACGCTACTTTAGGCCGGGCCCCACAGACTGGAAACATCGCGATTTGCAGTTGTACTATACTAAAAGTGAATAAAGATGCTGTATAATTTTGTCTACATATTTAAAGTTGTAAGCTACAGGATCAATGCATTCTCTATGGGTGTATTCACATGTCTGCATTTTGCAGACTGCATGATTTTAATGGGCACAGGCAGACATCCATTCATTTTCCATGGACCAACTATTCATGGAAAAAGTGTGGAGACTTGCTCTATTTTTACACTTTTTGAGGTTGTTAAGGTCGTTAAATCATTTTTTTCATGAAACTAGAGACATAGAAAAGTAGATGAAAGGAAAAAAATTGATCCCATCAACCATGGACAACACATAACCCTAAAATAATCAGTCATGTGTTCACTGTGGTTATCACGGACATCACATGTCCACAAAATGCTGATGTATCCATACACCCTAATGTGCATTGGGAACTTCCAGCTCTCCTCCAATGGCTAATGATGGAGGAGATAAGGACTGGTTTACTGAACTTCCACAAGAGATCACATACACACTTGGGCAAGCATGCATTTGTATTGGGGGTGGAGAGAAAGCTGTTGACTAAATGAATAACTATTAGGGCCTGTGCACATGGAGTTTACGTGCGCGCATTTTAGCATAATACACGTGCATAGAATACACGTGTAAAAATAGCAGTCCCATTGACTTCAATGGAATTTTTTACACGCGTAAAAAACACTTAAAAAAAGCATCGCTTTTTTTGGCGAGTCCGTAGTAGGGACATGTCGCTTTTTTTTTCCGGGAGCCGGAAAAACGGCTCCCAGAAAAAGCTCCTGAATGGCTGCCATTGATTTATTGAATCTTTTTGGTCAGGGGTTTAAGGCGCTTACGGGTACCAGTACATATTAGAACAAAGTTGATGAAAATGGTCAATTTCAATATACTGTCATATCAGTCAATATATGATACATGTTTTGACTTGGAAAGAAGTTGGCCAAGTTTTAAATTTTTGAGCAAAAGATCTTTCATTCTTTCCAAATATTCCATAAAATGTATAAGAAATTTTGCAAAATAGCCATTGCATGCCAAAATTTTTGACTTTTGGCACATCTGTTCCTTGCAAATATTTTCAAAAAGTGGATGTGAAGCCAGGACCTAGCAGGAGGGGACATAGTGAAACTGGCAGGCTTGCAATGGGATAAATTATAGCCCAAATCTACGCCATGACTTTGACTTTGATGCCATGACTCCTTGACTTTCTTCCTTCCCTTTTTAGGTTTATAAGAAAATCGCTCATGATTCCCACTCTGAAATTAACATGTTGCTTTTTCCAAAAAGCAGCTTTTCCACAGCTCTTTTTTCCTCCAATATGGGGTTGAGATTAACCAAAATCTCATTCGGCTTTGCTGTTACTATAAAACACAGTATTTTTTTCTACTGTATTTCCACAGAAGCCAAAAATGCTGTTTTTCCACAACATGGGGCCTGAAAAATAGTGTAAATCACTTGATCAATATGGCACACAGCATGTTGGACAGGTTTTTGGTGCGCATACGCCATGTTGTTGCATCAATAATTTTTCTTGATACATCTCTATGTAGTGGTCAAGCTGGAATATTGCAGATCAAGTGAATGTTCACGTTGATCCTGAAAAGAGAAGCTTTCAATTTATGTTTCTAGGCTGCGCTCATGCTATTGGGGGAAAAAAATGCATGACAACTGCAAAGTGTGAACCAGGACTAAAGCAAATGTGACTTCTCGACATGTTGATCCTCTCACAATCAGACTGACAGATTGGATCCAAGTAGACAAGCGGCATGCCTCCTTTGTCATTGACAAAACAAACTGTACGAAATACATATTTCATATTTAATGGAAGCCCCCCCACACACACGCATTCAGTCTAGAATAATTGGGTTTTCAAATAAGACCTGAAAGATAAAAGATCAACAAACAGCACTCAGCATAATGACATTATTCAGCAGAGCATCCACTTTGTTTCATTGTGAACACAAAAATACAGAAGCAAATAAGAAAATGTGATTATCCTCCTCCTCCTCCTCCTCCTCTGTTACCACTCATGGCCGAGGGAGTCAGGCAGTGTCTGCAGATAAACAGAGACCGCGTGCCAGGGCCGACTAAGGCCTCAGGTGCATCACTCCATAGCAGACCATGCATACAGAACACAACACAAGTGCTGTTTCTTTTACCAAGGCAGCTTTCACACAGTGCAATAATTCTGCAGTTTTTCGGAAAAATCAGTCTGTCTGTTTTGATTTTCATGAGCGTTCTCTGTTTATACCAGGCAAATCTCTCGGCATATGCCAATTGGTATATGTCGTATAGTTGGGTACTTTACTAAGCGACTCACTGTAAAAAGACATATACACAATGATATACTATTACGTCACATCCCCTATTTTAGACTATAGATATATACAGTATACAGTGTATCATATCAACCGTGAAGAGTATATGGGAATTTAACAGTTTTCCAGAAGATCTCGAAAATATGATAAAAACTTTTTCTAATTTTACGATTTCATTTTAGCGTTTGGATCTTTGGTTTTCTTTCATTTCTTAATACGGTATCAACATTTTACAGAGCCTTGTACACAGGATATTAGTCTGTGTCCTCAAACGCCTTGCAATGTAATCTCCATATCTCAGGCATAAACATTCCTGCAAGAAGATTTCTAGCATATTAAAAAAGTCTTCTGATGCAATATTGAGCACCTTTACAAAGACCATTGTTATATCTCATATGAATGCAATACTGGGCTATAAAATATGGTTCTACATAGCATACTTATAGGGGTTTTGAGGCTAAAAATATTGATAACATATTCTAAAGATCAGAAATATATAATATCAGATCTGTGGAGTCTGGTGGGCACTCAACAGAGAACAGAGCAGGAAGCAGACAGCTCTTTTCTCTGTGTAGTGGCGGAACTGAGTCACTGCAACTTAGCAAAACAGCGAAAAAAAACAGCGATTTTACACATTTGACTTTTCTCCCACTATAGCGTATACCGTATGGGAAAAATATTTTTGTAAGATTGTAGATCGGGCGATTCAGATGAAAAGAAGCTGTTTTGCAGTACCTTCACTGACCACTACACAGATAACACAGCTGGCTTTGTCCTGCTCCATTCTCTGTGTAGAGCAGATGATCAGTTGGGGTACTGGGTGTTAGACACCCATCACTCTGGTATTAATAAACTATCTTTTAGGTCATCAAATTTTTTTGACCCCTTAAAATCAAAGTATAGTAGCTACTTGATAAGTATTTTGCATCAGTATTTTAGCCCCTTCCCGCCAGAGGAATTTTTCGATTTTCATTTCCAACTCTCCGCCTTCCAAAGCCCATAACATTTTTATTTATTTATTCAGTACATTGTACTGGGAAGCTGGAAAAAAATTCAGAATGGGGTAGAATTGGAGAAAAAAATGCATTTGTTCAACATTCTTACAGGCTTCGTTTGTACGGATTTCACTCTGCCACCAAAATGACTCCTTTGCTTATGGGTCAGATGGAAGCTGCAATCTCAATACTGATGGGGACCCTAAGGCTCCTGGGTCTCGGGGTGACTGCACCCTCTGCACCCCTCAAGTTACACCCCTGGGCATTTGTATGACAGACTGTACCTTTGGTTTTATAGAACATGAAACTGTCCGATCCCTAGTACTTGAGTGGAATAATGATCCCTGGTGGTCAGGTGGAACTGCTGTATATATACATTACTGGATCAGTGACTTTATGATTTCATGTATACAAGTTGCCTTATAACTCTTGATAAACTATAGGTTTGCCCCAGTGTCTGGCATTTTCTTTGTACAGTTGTCTGGGGTCATGAAGTCTCTGCTAGTGCTATAGTGCTTGATATGATAGTAGCTACTTTAGAACATACCTGTCAGTGCTGAGCAGATTTATATATAGGTAGATTTCTTAGAAAATCTCCATCATAAATTGCCAGTGAATCATTTATATCTCTGCTCTATTCAAGCTTAGGAGTCCAGTAGGCGGTCCTACTCAGTAATGTGCAGCCTTTCCAGTATGAATGTGCATAAAGACATAGTAGTCTTAGTAGGATTATTATATTACCAGCCTCTGTCCGCGACTTCGTCTGCGTGTTGTTGGTGTCGATGATCTGCCTATATTCAACAAATTGCTGCCCTTGGTGTTTTGCCTGCTGCAGTGTTTTGGCAGCTCTTAAGCTGTCCTGCTGCTGATCTTGTTCCTCACGCCATGCTTGTGATTGTTCTGACATCTCAGCAGCTTGCTGGGATGCCATATAATGTGCATGTTGTTGACTTTGATGATCCGCCTGCTCCAACGTTTCAGCAGCTGTCAAGCCGGCCTGCCGCTGAACTTGATTTTTCTGGCATCTCAGCAGCTCGATGGGATGCCATATAATGAGTGTGTTGTTGGCATTGATGATCCCCCTGAGCTCCGCTTGAGGAGAACTCTGTGACTTCTGGCTACCTTCATAGCTTGCACGTTTTAGTATTTTGCAACAAATTGCTATTTTTAAACATGCTGGGATAAAGAAAATATAAACTGCCAATTTGGTTTAAAGGTGTTTTCCCATCCAGTAAGTCAGCACTGCCTGGAGCAGATAAGATAATATGCAAATGCATGTACACAATGGACTGAGGGTTAGCTGATTGCTTACATACAGAGATAACAGACCTGGCTTTATCAGAACCTGAGATAAGCTGCTGCAAGAGCAGTATGTGAACATAAATTCATAAAAGTCGTGAAGCCATGTCATTCACTGGGATAAAAAGTAGCCTATGTAGGGGCCACATGGTGGCTCAGTGGTTAGCACTGCAGTCTTGCAGTGCTGGAGTCCTGGTGTTCAAATCCCACCAAGGGCAAAAAACCATCTGCAAGGAGTTTGTATGTTCTCCCCGTGTTTGCATGGATTTCCATCCCATAGAGAAAAATGTACATTGTGAGCTCTATGTGGGGCTCACAATCTACATAAAAAAATTAATAAAAAAAAGTAGCCTATGTGTTAATCAAGGTTACAAACTATCTATGTGCCAAATTTCATCCAAAGCCGTTTCTTGACAACAAACATCCAAAATCCAAACTTTGACATTTATAATATTAGTAGGATTATGATATATTATATATTATACTATTTTATTATATTATGTTTTCTTTACAGTAGCATATCTGTTGTTTTCTAGAGTAAGTTGGAGCTGTGCAGATATATGGCACCTAAATCTTTTTGCTGTTATTGAAGAAAGATTCGAGTGGTTGAAGTAACTATAGCAGTCTCTGCCTAGATGTTATCTCCAGGTCCTCTGGTGGCTGGTTAATAGATTTTTCCCTTCCTGTCCTATATTGAACTTTAGTAGCGTGCAGATAGAGGCAGCAGTCAGTAAATAATGTATAATGTATTACACATTACAGCTTGTGCCAGGAATCATTTATGTTTGCAGATTTAACCCTACGCTAGTTACAACACTGATTCAACTTTTCATGTTAGGCTTTGTTCACGCCATGTTCACTGTTCAAATGAGCGGAATTCTAATAGAAAAATTATCTTTACGTTATATTTCTATTTCATACAATGTTATGGCAAATGTCATTACAGGTTATCGACAGTGAAATGTCAGAATATCAAACATTCCTTTTAAAACAATTGTATCCACAAACCCATTATAATTAAAGATACCCCCCAGCACCATAGCTGTAGTGTGAAAACAGTACCACCAGTCCGGTATATGTAATGTACTACATCGGTGGCCTGTAGCTGCTGACTACCACTAGTCATCAACCACTTTAGGCTTTGGTCACCATAGTGTTTTACCGGTTGGGGACTATGTCCCCAATTCTGCTTAAAATGTGCCGAGAGAAAAGTTGATTTCAAGCGAAAACCACTATGGTCTATTGGGTCTGTGGGCAACCGCTTTTGAAGCAGATAGAGTTTCCATTTTTGGGTCCCCAAGTAGATCCGAACGCTAATGTAAACCAAGCGTCATAGTGACAGCAGATAAAGACGTATATAGAATAGATAATTAACCTTTGGGCAGACCCTACACCACACAATACAGCAGCATCACCTATTCTGTGTGGCAAACAGCTGGCATACAACAACAATAAAACACCTCATGAGAATGTAAAGCAGACCTGTCGCCAGAAAACAGCCCTCCCCCCAAGCTGCCATCAATATAATATAGCATTATATCTCTCTGCTACATAGAAGAAATAGAAACAGTTTTCATAAAACACCCACTTATGGCTAGATATTGTGTTACATGTTTGATACAGCACCCTCTAGTGTTCTTTTGCTTCCTTTTCAGAATGCCCACTTAATGTGCCCAGATACAAGGGTCACACATGCTCAGTAGGTCAATCTCACCATCAAGATCATCTTGTACATGGTCAGTGGAGTGATTCTTAATATTACACCGATAGTCAATAAGAATCAGCTGGATAGTAGCAGCTATTTCTCACCTGCACTAGACTCATAAATTAGATGTGCAATGGAGCAGCATTGGGCGCTATAACAAGTATGTAACATCAATATCTAAATACAAGAGCGTTTTGCTTCTAAACTAATTCAAATGGGAAAAAAATTAGTTTCATGTGATCTAGCAGAGAAATGTAACATTTAATAGTGGGGTGACCGCTTTAACTATTTCATACTTTCCACTTTATACGTATATGAGCATGCAGAGAGTTCAGGCTTGATTCTCCACCCTTTCTAAATGCTTGATCGTTTCCTCTATTATTTTGGGTGAGTGCAGTTGTATTAGTATTAGAAGTAGCCAGTTTTCAGCAATACGCTGTTATCATAGATAAGAGCGAGGATATGCTGCTATACAGAGACTACAAGTCAGGTCTGTAATAGGTATAAGCCACATCGCCACCTGCCCATAGGACTAATCTGTGATGTGAATATTGCAGGATGAGCTTATAAAAGTTACTCCTGACCACAAGCCAGGTTTTTCAGTAGCCAGTAATAGGTTATTATAATAGTTATAAATATCAACAAGCCAATAAGTCAGGTGCAAGTTAGTTTCTTGTTGCATTGTTTGACTATGAGCAGGGCTAGTATCAGGGAGTGTCGAAGTGGACAACTGCTCATGTCCTAGAGGCAGTCTTGGAGACTGGACACCCAGGTCAATCCTAAATGTAACACTGAATCCTTCACCACCTTAGAATACCATGGAATTTAATTTCAATAGGCTACTAATAATCTTTTCAGCCAAAAGTATATGAGCAGCCACAGTGCCACAAACACATTGACAGCCACAGTACCCCTATACCATTGAGAGCTGCCATGTAGTGTGTTAAACATCACACTCACCTACTCCACCCTCCCCATTACAAGAAAGTGACTTCACACAGTCATTGAGCGGACACACAGGTCATTTCCACGCTCGCCGATCAGTATTTGATGAGGTCATTTGTTGGACAGTTGAATACATCTATCAGCCAGAAATCCAGATGAACTGAAGACGTCTCTCTATATAGTGAGAGATATTCTAGAAGTAACCGTAATGTCATCTGGTTCTCCAGACATTAGACATCACTGACCTACAGTTTATTCATCCAATCGTCCTTCAAGTAGATGAAAGTTACAACCACTCAGCAGAGGAAATGTCCATTAAAATGTAAAGTACATGTGCGTGACAATGATAGTTCTATTTCTCATTATACTGCTTGATGGACTGATCAGAATAGGAGCACGGTACCTTAAAACACAAGGTCACATTAAAGGACTGTCCCAGATGCAAACTATTACGATATTCATCATGCTAGTTTAAGACAAGATTTATAAGCAAGAAGTGAAAATCTAATGTCCTTGATGTCACCTTGAGTTATATCTACAATACTGGATTTAGTCTCGGTATACAGGAGCAGAAATAGATAATGAAGAAGCTTTCAGTCCTGCCTTTACTTATGTGATGAGTGAGTCAATCTGCATGTGCCGGCAAGAACTGACTGCCTGGTAATAGCGAGGAGACGGAGGATATAAATAAGTCTGTCTTACCTGTCAACTGGAGTTGGAACTGTGCTGTATGATCAGTTCTCACAAAGATGTGTGTTCAAGCAGAATCTCCTTTCTTCCTAGTGATGCAGACCTGCCTAGTAAAGCATGCTAATGATGCACCAGAGGGAAGCCCTGCAAAAACAGAACAGGACCATATGTCAGCCTATAGCATCACCGCCTCCACACACCGAGAGAAAAGGGGCTCGTCAGATTAAAGGAAGCAGTAGAGGAGAGGAAATGAGTGGAGGAAAACAGCCAAGAGGCATAGACAGATACAATAAACAGATATAAGGTAGGACCTAAGATAGATGGATAAATAGATAGATAGATAGATATAGACAGACAGATAGAAGAGATAGGTAGATAGATAGATAGATAGATAGATTATAGATAGATAGATAAATAGATAATAAATAGATAGATAGATAGATAGATAGATAGATAGATAATAGATAGATAGATAGATAGATAGATAGATAGATAGATAATAGATAGATAGATAGATAGATAGATAGATAGATAATCTGACAAAGGTCCGAGAGGACCAAAACGTTGCAAGTTATATGGATTGCTATAAAGTAAAAATAAAAATCACTTGCTTCACTTTGATCCATTGGGGTACAGAGGTCATTATCTGTCTATGATCTGGAGTGAGCTCCTCCTCTAGCACCCATCCTTGCCAGTTTGCCATATTACCATAGTATATTAGTTTCATCATTTGACAGGGAATAAAAGAAGAATTCAGCATCTCCACTACACTGTATTACTCATCAGGGTAGAGCATCTGCTGTGTTCATGAAAAGCTGTGAAAATGTGTCTATACAGGAAAAAATATTATCTTCATATGTGAACGAAGACACTAAATGATAGATCCAGGTCAAGGCTAGACTGACATCAACTTTTGCCAAAATTATCTGCTCACATTTCAGAAATCCTTTACTATTTTGTTCCTGGCATTGTTATTCCTACCTTTGTCCTTGGTACTTTATTTATAGTATTATTATTATCATTATTTCATAGTACCATTATGCTCTGCCCAAAGTCTGCTGCTGGAGCTGACTTTTTAAGCTCCGTTGATGAGCAGACTCTCTGCAACTGAGTCACTACTGGAACATCCCCAAAGTGTGGACTGGAGGGGGGTGGAATGACAAGTCCCACTACCAACCTACCTGCCATTCCTAAAAATCCAGCCCAATACTGAGCATTTACCAAAATGCTCAGCAGACAAAAGTTGTCTGCTGAGAAAAAACATTCCTTCTGGAGTTTTCTCATCTCACCCACCTGAGTAGTCTGGGTGAGATGTACACCCCCTCCATTACCTGACCAGCCATCGGCTTTCACCACTTACTGCCAGATTCCTCTCTGTCTGCATAATACAATCCACAAAGTACTGTTTTTACTGTATAATATTCCCCTCACATCACCAAACACTTCATGACTATCAGAGTTGCCTCCATTCCCCATATAAAGAACATAACCAGACCCCTTTTATTTGCAGATGCCCCCTCATATTACCGGCCAGCAATTAACCTCTTCCTGCCCTGCTCTGTAATAGTAAGCTGCAGTAAGTAGGTTGTTCCTAGGAGTCATATACTCCTCACTTGTGAATGCCGGCGCCTTACAATGACATACAGTACACCGCACCTCTGCAGGTTGGACAATGGTCCTGGATAACCAGAGAACTGATGCAGGTGAAGTGTATTTAAAGAGAACCTTTCATGCCCTCAGCGATGTCCGGTATTATATATTGCTAGAAAGCTGACTGAATTCAGTGCAGTGCCAACTTTGCTTGTATTCGCCATGATGGAGATTTATTGGTGCAGTTGGTTTCGGCACCGATGTCTCTCCACTGTTGAAAAGGTGAGCCTTCCCGCCTAGCGGCATTACTGGGTGGTAGAAAACACCCCTATGACAGTATAAGGCTATGGAAGAGTACAGTCAGGAGGGCGTTCCTCAAATACCATGAATGACACTGAGCTATAAGACCTGCTTTCCTGACAGTGGAGAGATATTGCTGCCGAAATTAATAGCACCAATATCTCCAGCACAGGGGCACATACAGTGAAAGCTGGTAGTTCAGTGAATCCAGTGCATGGTCGTCTTTCTAGTGGTATATAATACCACCCATCTCTGAGGACATGAAAGGTCTAGGTATAGGACAGCTATAAGAACTGCTCCATAATTTGCAGTTCTTCAATTTGGCCCGGACACACAACTGTAAAAGCAACGGACGTGTGTACAGGACCATTCAAATATAATAGTCCATACTTTTATGCACAATTGAAGATAAAAATTATGGTCATGTGCAGTACAATTTAGTAACTCCATGTGCTTCATATTAATAGCAGTTAACCCCACCATGTCCCTCACATAACCCCTGTGTACTTCACATAAGAGTTACTGATATGTGAGACATTAAGGTAATAATGAAGTATCTTCATTATTAGTACCCCCATATATCTCACATACAGTCCTATGAAAAAGTTTGGGCACCCCTATTAATCTTAATCATTTTTAGTTCTAAATATTTTGGTATTTACAACAGCCATCTCAGTTTGATATATCTAATAACTGATGGACACAGTAATATTTCAGGATTGAAATGAGGTTTATTGTACTAACAGAAAATGTGCAATATGCATTAAACCAAAATTTGACCAGTGCAAAAGTATGGGCACCTCAACAGAAAAGTCACATTAATATTTAGTAGATCCTCCTTTTGCAAAGATAACAGCCTCTAGTCGCTTCCTGTAGCTTTTAATCAGTTCCTGGATCCTGGATAAAGGTATTTTGGACAAACAATTCAAGTTCAGTTAAGTTTGATGGTCGCCGAGCATGGACAGCCCGCTTCAAATCATCCCACAGATGTTCAATGATATTCAGGTCTGGGGACTGGGATGGCCATTCCAGAACATTGTAATTGTTCCTCTGCATGAATGCCTGAGTTGATTTGGAGCAGTGTTTTGGATCATTGTCTTGCTGAAATATCCATCCCCGGCGTAACTTCAACTTCGTCACTGATTCTTGAACATTATTCTCAAGAATCTGTTGATACTGAGTGGAATCCATGCGACCCTCAACTTTAACAAGATTCCCGGTGCCGGCATTGGCCACACAGCCCCAAAGCATGATGGAACCTCCACCAAATTTTACAGTGGGTAGCAAGTGTTTTTCTTGGAATGCTGTTTCTTTTTGGACGCCATGCATAACGCCTTTTTTTATAACCAAACAACTCAATCTTTGTTTCCAAAATGAAGTTGGCTTCTCCAAATGTGCTTTTTCATACCTCAGGCAACTCTATTTGTGGCGTACGTGCAAAAACGGCTTCTTTCTCATCACTCTCCCATACAGCTTCTCCTTGTGCAAAGTGCGCTGTATTGTTACCGATGCACAGTGACACCATCTGCAGCAAGATGATGCTGCAGCTCTTTGGAGGTGGTCTGTGGATTGTCCTTGACTGTTCTCACCATTCTTCTTCTCTGCCTTTCTGATATTTTTCTTGGCCTGCCACTTCTGGGCTTAACAAGAACTGTCCCTGTGGTCTTCCATTTCCTTACTATGTTCCTCACAGTGGAAACTGACAGGTTAAATCTCTGAGACAACGTTTTGTATCCTTCCCCTGAACAACTATGTTGAACAATCTTTGTTTTCAGATCATTTGAGAGCGGGCTGTCCATGTTCGGCGACCATCAAACTTAACTGAACTTGAATTGTTTTGTAGAAGGAAATGGTCCAAAATACCTTCATCCAGGATCCAGGAACTGATTAAAAGCTACAGGAAGCGACTAGAGGCTGTTATCTTTGCAAAAGGAGGATGTACTAAATATTAATGTCACTTTTCTGTTGAGGTGCCCATATTTTTGCACCGGTCAAATTTTGGTTTAATGCATATTGCGCATTTTCTGTTAGTACAATAAACCTCATTTCAATCCTGAAATATTACTGTGTCCATCAGTTATTAGATATATCAAACTGAAATGGCTGTTGCAAACACCAAAATATTTAGAACTAAAAATGATTAAGATTAATAGGGGTGCCCAAACTTTTTCATAGGACTGTATTAGTAACCCTTATGTAAAGCATACAAGGATTATTGTAAGGGCATGAGGGGGTTAATTGCTATTAATGTGAGGCACATGGAGTTACTAAAACTAAATTAATCACCCCAAATGCCTGACATTAATAGGCATACTGACTCCAGTATGTATCTGTGTTTTCTTTTTTTACTTTCATGTTGCTGAGCTCTCCTTTCCTCCTTCTCTTCTGTGCACTATGCAGACGGCAGGAGCTCGGCAGGGTCCATCTTCTGTATAGCGATAAGCCCCGCCTCCTGGGCTTTCCTCTCCCTCTCATTGGTGGGCAGAGGGCAGCGAGAGAAGGGGGTGAAGCATCCTGAGAGCACTGAATGGAGCTTCCTCAATCAATAGCTGCAGCTCCAGCGCTGGCTGCTGTCTATTAGCAGATGCTGCAGGTACACAGTGTCCTTCCATCATATACTTTCCCTATATTAATAGGGAAAGTATTCCACCGACAGGGGGCCCCTGCAAGAGCTGGGGCCCTGGGAACTTGCCCAGCTTCCCCCGCCCTCCCCCCCAACTCCGGCCCTGGCAGCTTGATATATAAATTTTGGGAAAAGATTCTGTATGTCATTTGTTTATTGAAATATTTTATGTCAAGTAGATGGGCCTAACTATCTCTCTATGCACAGTTGTCTATCTCTATGTACAGTCATAGAGGGGCAGTGTTTGGAGCTCAGATGCAGGTACAGGTTCCTGAGTAGTCAGAATAGAGAGAAGCAGCAGAACTGAATGACCACTAGCAGAAAAAAAAACATAGACAAACTGCTACACACCCAGTATGAGCCAGAGCCAATCTCAGGACACTTTCACCAGAGCTCCAGTGGTGGAGATGGGGTTGGTAATCCCAGATCGGAGTTGAGAACACAGAGTAAAGTGCCACAAATTGATTAACTGCTAGCAGAAGCCAGAGAGCAGAATTGCAACCAACTCACAAGACTAGAAGTAAATGACAGAGTGAAGTCAGCAGCGGAGATAACATCGAAGTGCAGGAACGAGTGACAGAAGGAGAGGTTGAGGTACATAGACAGAGTAAAATGTCAGAGAGTGCTAGTACAGCAGAGTCATAATCCAAAAAGAAGCCCAGGTACACAGTCCAAAGGTCAGAGAAACAGCAACAGTATCGGGAAGCAACAGTGATGGGAGCCAAAACCGGAGTGAAACCAATAGCTGGCATGGAAGAGAGAACTGGAGGGGATTATAAAGACCCGGACCAGCACATAAATTGAAGCATAATTTTTTTAAGGGGAAGTCATCTCTGTGGACCAGGCAGTCTTAATGGAGCTACAGCAGACGTCACAACATTAACAGGTAGCTGTTAGTCACTGATAGGACCACCTCCTTGACTTATCAGCAAAGAAACACCAGAGGACTCAATAAATGACAGGTTACACTGAATTCTTTCCCAGAGATGAATACATCAAGCTGCACAGCTCCTATAACATGCTAAACCTACAGAATGGGCTGCATTTTTCATTTGACCATGGAGAGTGTTTGTTAAGTGAGAACACTTCTGTATATATGGAATCCTATTAAGCATAACAAAATATAGCCACAATGTATCTCAAGCCTTACTGTCTTGGCTTGACGTGGTTATTTTGGACCTCTGGATTTCTGAGTTCATGCTTGTACTATTTTTTCTGGTGTTTATCCTGAATAGTATTTTTCCCTTAAAAATGGATTGAAGTCTACAACCAACAAGCAATATGCAAATGAAGGTCTAACAGGTAATCACATTTGGTGGCTCTCGAATCTGTTGCAAGAAAGTTGATATTTTTAGCACATAAAAAATATTTTATCAAACGTTGTGGCGGCTTTTTATTGGTCTATTTCCACAAAAGTGGTTGGTGACCTCCCAATGCCCATCAGATTTACCAAGATTTATGTCAGAAACTGATTAGATTTGAGTTTCTGGTGGACAGAGGATAGAAGACGTGACTCTGCGCATGTGCCTCTTAGGCCGGGTTCAGAAGGGGTATTTTGGACCGGAATTTGACACAGAGGTAAGGGGCCACATGGTGGCTCAGTATTCCAAAAGAAAAGACAAACTGATAGGTAAAAAATGTACATTGTGAGCTCTATGTGGGGCTCACAATCTACATTTAAAACAAAAAAAAAAGAATTTGATGCGGAGGCCGCCTCAGATTCCGGTCCAAAAGACCAGCAAATGAATAGGCTCAAATGAATAGGCACTAGTCGGGTGGAGGGAGTGTCTTCAGATGAATGTCGTGAGGCGAATCCGCCTGAAGAATGAAGATGTCCCTTCTTTTTTTTGCAGGAACTGGAACAAACCGATCCTTGAAAAAAGAACTGACCGTCTCCCATTGATTTCAATGGGAGCCATTTTTTGGTCAGGATTTTGAGGCTGATTCTGCCTCAAAATCCTGACCAAAATACCTCGTGTGAACTCAGACTTAATCCCACTCCGGTCTTTAGGGGATTAAACCTGGTGTAGTAAATGCCAATTTTGTCCTCAATGACTTTCTCTATTAAACATTGGCCTTGCTAACATTATTAACTAAATCGTCACTTATGGAGGTAAAATTTTTACTGCATTGGCAAAAATCGTCATACAGTGGTAAGTGTCAGACACTGGAAAAAGTATACCATGTAGAATACTTTTTACTGCATAGGAAAATATAATAAACTATGCTTCCATATACAATGAAAATACAAGTACTACGATGCATACCAGCCAAAAAGACACTGGTTTTTTACCTACACTGGGCGCATTGGAGCCTAGGGCACAGAAAAGTCACACCTTTGGGGAATACTCCCAATTTATAACTACCGGTAGGTAGCCAAAACTGAGATGTGAATAGATGCCTAAATAGATATCCATTATATACAGAGGTGTTTGGAAAATACTAGCTTTAGTTAGAAGGATGTGTACCAGTATCATCTGTACTATATTGTAAGTGTTTCTATTTTTGTGGACACATTATCTAATGGGGACTATATAAAACTGAGAAGATTTGGCAAATTAGCATCTCTCATTTATCCCCTCGGAGTGGATACAAGACCCATTTTATGCTTCCTCTTAATACATAATTCAGAGCTCATTGATTTCAAGTGGCTGAATGGTATTTAGAATGTTAAAAGCGCAGTGTCAAATGCAGATCATTAATAATGCATCTTCTCAGATATGATTGAGCTTAATTATTTAAGTACGACAGCCGTGTATTTTATAGCACATACTTTGTGATGCTTTATATTCTGTTACCATATTGTGCATACAGAAAGTGGCAGACATAATGATAAGATACTATAGGAAATGTATTTCCCATGTTGTAAAATTTTGCTTAAATTGTAGCCTACCAGTAAATTTATATTTGTGTCCAACCACTCTGCAGCTCAGTGGAAAGTATAATTTAGTGCCTTAGGCCCAGAAGCAGAATTAATGGTCCATTATGGCATGGCAAATGAGTGGTTGATACAAGGGAGGTTAGGAACAAGCCACTCTGCCTTGGCCAGAACATTCAGGTCCAGGGCTAGGGCTGCAAACTGAATCTCTTACAGGTTGAGGAAAGACTATCTATTATAATTGTTATTATTATTGTTTATTTATTTATTTATTTATTCCATGGTGCATTACATTTGGGGGTTTACATACAGTACACAAAATATACAGGTAGATATAATACTAACAATGACCGACTGGTACAGTGGGATAGAGGGCCCTGCCCGCGAGGGCTTACAATCTATGAGGGAAGAGGGTAGAGACAGAAGGAGAAGGGGAGATAGTGATTTGGTGGTAGTGTTATTGGAGGTTGTATTCAGTGCCGCACCTCCCATGAGGCGACCTGAAGCGAGCGCTTCAGGCGGCGCTATGTCAGGACCCCAGGGAGGGCGGCATTTTTGATTACCTAAGCCAGTTCAGGACAAGCTGTCCTGGACTGGCTTAGCACCGAGCAGTGGTTTGGGGAGGCCACTGGAGCAGCGCTGCTCCAGCAGCCTCCCCCTCACGCTCAGGCAGAGAGCAGGTCATCTCCGTGCCTGCTCTCTGCCTGCGAACGGCGCTAAGCCCCACCCCTTTGTGCTGCTCCGCCCCCTTCACTCCACCACGCCCCTTCGCTCCGCCCCCTCCTCGGGGAGGGGGGCAGCTTTCTGTAGTTCGCCTCGGGCGGCAAAAGGGGTAGGTTCACCCCTGGTTGTATTCCTTCCTGAATCTACACCTCTGATTAACCTTTATTCATAATGTAATATTTCACACCATCACAACCTCTATTCCTGTGATCTCACAGGAGGTGCTGGAGGATTTAGGTGATATTCACACGTGACAGCTATTTTAAAGGCACTGAGAGTGAATGGGTCTAATTACATGTCGTTTTTTTGACGGACCATTTTACACGTTTGTTCAAAAAAACGGACATGTTCTATATTTGTCTGTTTTGGCAGACACAAAAATAAACCAAATCTAAATACACCCATATACTTTCATGGGTTTTAAAATCACTGTATGTCATTCAAAAAGCAGAGTAAATTTGGGGCAGCTTTCAAATTTTAATTAGTTTTTTAAAACTTCTGAAACAATACATGGTTTCTTTCATAACTTGAGTTAAAGAGTTATCCCAAGCATCTTTTTATGCCAATAACACTCAAAGCGTATTTTAGGCTAAGGCCCCACATTGTAGAAAAAAATCGCTACAGAAAAAAACAGAGCAGAACTGTATCACGTTTTTTTCGCTGCGTTTTTCATTGCATGTTTTGCTGATTTTTTTTCCGCAGGTGAACATGACTTTTCCTTTGTGTTTATTTTTCTCACAATGTGTGGATGGGATTAGCCAGAATCTCATTCCCTTTTGCTGGTACTGTAAATCGCAGTGTTTTTTTCTGCTGTCTTTCTGTAACATATGCTTGAAATTGGCGTCCACTAGCTCTCATTTTGTTAAGAACTTATACACATTACTTTGCACTTTAAACAACTGGTGGTGCCATAGCATGTAAGTCATGTCATAACACTTCAGATTACACCAGCATGTACTGGCTTCTATTTACTTAAGGATCCCCG
The DNA here is from genome assembly GCF_031893055.1 of Leptodactylus fuscus. Taxonomy (NCBI): domain Eukaryota; kingdom Metazoa; phylum Chordata; class Amphibia; order Anura; family Leptodactylidae; genus Leptodactylus; species Leptodactylus fuscus. Next base: position 60,041,535 of record NC_134269.1, read on the forward strand.
ATCATACCCACGGCTGCCTCTGCTTCCCCTTGAACCATCCAGGGGGTCCCGTGTGTCTCACATCACATCACTGACACTGTGCGGTGTCAGGATGTTGCTGATGCTATTCAGTGTGGAGTTTGCCGTGGGCATGCTCAGCAATCAGTTAGCGAGACCATGGCACTGAGAGTATTTTTGAAGTGAACTTCATGAGATGTGTCTCATTAGGTTCACGCGGCGGTTGTGTTCCAACCAAATGGGTCCAAAACGGAACTGCTATTATTATATTCTGGGGTCTCTTCAGACTGCAGAGCATCATGATTGGAGGCCCAGAAGAAGTATTCAATGATGTTAGAGAATGCTGAGGCCTGTGACTGGGCTACACCAGAGCCCAGGAGAAGTGACTGATACTGTTGTTATAACTATAGTCATGTTTATTCTCCTCCCCTGGGCCTCCATTCATTATACCCTGGGGTCTGAAAAATAACAGTTAGTGGGCAGTTAACCACAAAAATTTTGAGATGGCCAAAACCCAAAATTTTTAAAAAATTCGTAGTGAAAAAAGGGCCACTACAGGACATTATACTATGTGGAGGACTGCTTTGGGACATTTTACTGTGTGAAGAGTCCACTGTGGGACATTCAAAGTCTTTGCAATTTTACCTTAAAGGGGTTGTCCCATCACAAGCATCCTATCTATACTGTTTGTTAATGTGGATGTAAGACTTTTCCTAAATACACTGCTTCAGCAAAACTGCTTTGTTTGTCCACTATCTTACTTTATTCAATTCCGTGACCTTCCTGCTATCAGATAGGGGAGAGGAGCTGCTTTCATTTCTGAACTCAGCTTCTGATCTCCCAGTTATCAGGCTAGCTAATTCAATTGTGTTCATTATGGCAGAGATAGGCAGTCTCTGTATGTAACACAGAATGGAGTTGCTCCTGTCTGTATTTCATAGTCCAATGTGAGTGGGCGGAGCTACACGCTAATTTGGGGGTGGAGCTAAACGTCAGGTTGCATGTGAAACCCCACCCACCAAATGATGCAAGAAACCAGGAAAAAAAAAGATTTTACAGCAGTGAAGACTGGTGAGTATGCGACGTGGGAATACCCCTTTAAACATTTTTCTGAATTTGTTCCACAATTTTCACATACAACTTTTAACAGAATTATGAATCTTTGAGTATCTTTGCTTCTGGGAGACTCTGCCTCTTAACATACTCTCTTTATTTACAGTCATGTGACTTAGTTAAAAATTGACCCTTCATTTGTTTTTACCTCTTTGGGATTGTGGGGGAGTTTAGAGCTAAAGATAATCTTATTAATTTGTAAGATTTCATATACACAAAAAGTACAGTGCTTATAAAAAAAGATGCAATAAAAAGACATAACTAGAAACCATAACTAGTACCACTTTTCTTAAGCCTTTTGTTAAGCCCGTCCTAATTTTCTTTCTGCCATTAGAGATGAGCGAATAGTATTTGATCGAATACTACGGTATTCGAAATATTCGTACTCGATTGAATACTACTAGCTATTCACAGTAAATATTCGATTCAGAACCAGCGTTGATTGGCCGAATGCTATACAGTGTATAGCATTCGTAAAATCAACGCTTGTTCTGCAGTAGGCTCGTCCTTGCTAGTCGGGAGAGCTGGCAGCTTGCGGTTATGAGGGAGCTTACTTTTTCTCATAGGAATGAATTGACCAGCGTTGATTGGCCAGTGTACAGCATTCAGCCAATCAACACTGGTTCTGCCGGAGGCTCGTCTGTGAGGAGGCAGAGTCTAAGATCGGACCACAGCAGTCTCCATTGTGGTCCGATCTTAGACTCCGCCTCCTCACAGACGAGCCTCCAGCAGAACCAGCGTTGATTGGCCGAATGCTGTACACTGGCCAATCAATGCTGGTTAATTCATTCCTATGAGAAAAAGTATGCTCCCTCATAACCGCAAGCTACGAGGGAGCTTACTTTTTATCAGCGCAACTGCAAGCGCTGTGCAGTTAAAGCGCACAAACCTCACAGACTATAATGGGGTCCGTGCGCTTTAACTGCACAGTGCTCCTCCTAAACACTCTTCTCCTGCTATTCGTGGAATTGGTGACTCTCCTTTATCCTTTAGTCGAATAGTGGTTTCCCCTGAAACGAGCATTTTTTCCCATAGACTATAATGGGATTCGATATTCGATTGAGTAGTCGAATATTGAGGCTCTACTCGAAACGAATATCGAATCTCGAATATTTCACTGTTCGCTCATCTCTAGCTGCCATCAATTTCTAAATGAATTACTTTTTCAAATATAATAGAAAAAATTCTAATTTTCAGTTTCATCAATGTGCTCTATTGTGAATAAAATATGGTTTCATGACATTTCCAAATCATTGCATTTGTGTATTATTTACATTTTACACACATTTATCTAATAGATTAGGCAATAATCCAACATAGGTAAGTAGTGAAAAAAGGAGCACTCCAAATTGAAAAAAAAGTGTGAGTTTAATCCTTAGGATGGATGGATGGATAGATAGACAGACAGACAGACAGACAGACAGATAGAGAGATAGATAGAGGGATAGTTAGATGGATAGATAGGTAGATGGATTGGTAGGTAGATGTATTGGTAGGTAGGTAAATGGATATGTAGATGGATAGATATGTAGATGGATAGATAGATAGATAGATAGATAGATGGATGGATGGATGGATGGATGGATGGATGGATGGATGGATGGATGGATGGATGGATGGATAGATAGATAGATAGATAGATAGATAGATAGATAGATAGATAGATAGATAGATAGATGGATAGATAGGTAGCTAGGTCCTAGAGCTGTGCACAGAATGCTGCTGCAATTGTTCCATTTATATATTACCATAGTAGCCAGCACCTATTCACACTGGGATGTGCTTTCTAAATTTTCTTTTATGCATTACATAAAGGGGTGTGTGGCTCCCTCCATAGATAGCAGAACTGACTTACTATTACAGAATTTCCAATGCATCTGCTTTCTGCAGTAACCACTCGAGGGAGCTCATTGTATACATATTTATATAGATCTGCTCAGACTCTATAATGGAGCTATATTTGGGCTTATTTCGATGAGAAAGAACAAGTGGTGCTCCACAGTAAACATTCACCTTAAGTTACTTTTTCAGGAAGAACCTCTTCGCCTCGGCAGCTATTACAGGCTGTTTATTTCTTTGAACGGTTCTGCAGTAAATGACAAGTGAGCGCACAGATCTTAGGCTTTGCTTACTTTCCTTTCTTCTAGAACTGTAAAAGGCTAAAAAGTTCCCTTTTGAAGCACTATTGGAAGAAATGTATCAGCAGTGTTCTGAGGAGAAAATCCCAGAGGAAACTCAGGGAAAAAGTGTAACACGGATAACCAATTCCAGCTATAAATTGTCAGCTATGCAGAAACCAACAAATAATGTATCCTTTACAGTGTATGTGATTGCAGATGGTTCAGTGCGATATATACATTATTATGAACATAGTGCAAATCTAGTCGGAGCTAGGGAATAACACAACTCGCTCGATACATACCACAATTCCTGCAGCAACGTAGAAATGTAAATGATCAGCATAATCATTCCGAAGCTCGCATGACCTTAAGGCTTATGGCCCCACGGGACGACCCGTAGCTATAAAGCATTTCAGGAAAAACCGCAGCAGGAACGCATCGCGGTTTTTCCCGCAGCGCTGTAAACAGAAAGTTTGCAGAGTTTTCCTCCGCTGACTTTCTCTTACAAATATATCTCGGGGAACTGCTGGCGTTTCTGTAGATATAATTGACATGCTGCAATTTCCAAATTTGCAATTACCGCAATGTGGGCATGGGATTCGCAATTTCCGCAGTGGGCAAATGTGCATTTCCACAATGGGCAAATCGCAGCATTTAGGAAACCTGTAATGTGCTTTTTGGGGGGTTGTTAAATCCCTAAAATGAACACCAAGAGCATCAAGTAATGACCTCTCTTATGGTCCACGTCAGTGATCTAAACACCCACTCATCCACACATGCACATAGGACTCTGGATGTGACCATTAAAGGGAAACTCCACTTTCACATTCACCTATTACACTATACTACTAACGAACGAAACAACCCCACTGTTGGCACATCCACACAAATAGCTGCCACTAGCCACTGCTTATGGTAGATGAGATCAGTATACTCAGACCACTCACACCTGCTCCCTCTGGCAGTATACAGTAAATGTCTAGCGCACTAACATACAAAAGTGGTAACAAAGCTAAGCAGTATTTTACCTCTTTGGGATTGTGGGGGAGTTTAGAGCTAAAGATAATCTTATTAAATTGTAAGATTTTCATATACACAAAAAGTCCAGCGCTTATAAAAAAAAAAGATGCAATGAAAAAAACATAACTAGAAGCAAAACAGGTCGGTGACGCTGGGTTCACACCTGCGTTCAGGGTCTCCGTACTATGGTTTCCGTCTTCTGCATGGCAGAAGACGGAAACCATAGACCGGGTCCGGCCGTGCGCGGCGGTGAGCGTTTTAGGCTCTCCGCCGCGAAACCGGATTTTTTTATCCGGACACAGAGTACTGCATGTCCGACTCTGTGTCCGGATTATAAAACCCGGTTTTGCGGCGAAGAGCCTAAAACGCTCACCGCCGCGCACGGCCGGACAGCTTTCTCACCCATTCAAATGAATGGGTGAGAAAGTCTCCTGCAGGCTTCCGTCTCCTGCATCTGTTTTATGCAGGAAACGGAAACCTGCAATAAGGACCCTACAACGCAGATGTGAACGAGCCCTTAGAAGCGTGACCCCTTAACCAGCCCCATAAGCAAGCAAAGAGTGAATCAATGTGAAATACTTAAATAAAACCACAATCCGGTATTTATTGTTATTTTTTTTTTTGTAGAGCCCTCCTGGGCCTAAAGTGGCTCAAATTAAATATAGAATGGAATATTTTTATTCTATATTCAATTCGAGCCGGAAAGGTCTAAAGAAAGCTGATTCATAAGCGCAGGGCCCTTACCCAACTCAAGTAAACGATTGAAAGATAGGTAGGGCTACGTGCTACTGTGCTAGAAATAAAGAAATCGGTCATAAATCGAAAACTGTCAGGAAGAAACCAAGGATATTGCCTATAATTACTATTATCGCTATATCGATGTTCATAAATTGTATTGAATCTTAAGTTTAGTAGATCTGTAGCAGGAAGACTAAGACAGTATATTATTTAGAACCTGGTTTATCCAGACCTCGTTTATTCGGATCTCCAAATTATCCACATCCACTTATAATAAAAAATATATTTTTTCTGGAAATAAAGTATACTTTTACAGACGTTATTATGCACATTTAAACAGCCACGGGTTTTCAATGTTTTGCTAAAATCAATAGTAAAAGTAAAACATACAGATTCTTCTGTACGTAGACTGTACTGTACTGCAGCTGTAGCTCTAGCCGTGGTGCTGTATGTAGACGAGGGATGAGTGTGTCAGTGGTGAGTCACAGCGGCTGGCGGAAGGAAGGTGCAGTGACCTTCGCCAACCTTCCACCCCCAACCCCTCTCTCCACACACACAGACACACGTTGGCGATTCAGTGTCACGTATGCGACTGAGTAGTGTAGAGGGCGGAGTTAGTTTGCATCGCGCCAGTCTTTTGTTCTCGCGTTTGAGTAGTGCTGTCAGTTTTATAAGTTGGTCAAACACAGCTAACTAATTTAAAAAATGCCTTAAAAACACATTTTTAGGGCTAATTTTTTCAAAAAATCCTGGGGGGACCCTCAGACCCTCCATTCCCCTGGGGGATGTTCCATACCCCCAGACCCCCCGGTAAGTAGGGCCCCACCAAAGTCAATTGCCCAGGGCCCCGCAAAGCCTGGATCCGCCACTCTCCTGGCCTATCAGGGTTTGATAATGACTACATAACATGATGAAGCTGTTCTGAAGCCCCCCATGACTAGTTAAGGTAAATGTACATATGCCAATCTTTTCAGCAACAGAAATCTTAGTAAGGGCCACTGGAGAGGTTCCCTTTTAATATTCGGGCTTGTATACCTATACTAGCCACTATGTACCTCCAACCCAGCCACATTTGTTTGTGGATAAATAATTAGAAATTAAAAACTGTTTAGCAGAAAATGAAAACAGACTACAACAGGCTTCTTAGGTAATGTATACAGATATACAGCAGATGCAATTGATATACTGTAAATGAACCATACATAGTATATATGGTGAAAAAATTAATAACATAGAAGGTGAAAAGTTTAAACCTTCCAGCCTCCTCAGACCTGGTTTACATCTGCGTTTGGTAATCCGTTTGAGGAGTCCGCATGGGGACCCTCCGAACGGAATACCGAACGCATTGGTAAGTGGTGATCAGTGAAAGCACGCGGCCCTCATAGACTATAATGGGGTCTGTGTGCTTTCTGCACGATGTCCACACAAGTCATGCGGACAGTAAAGTAGATCATGAAGTACTTTTCTGTCTGCATGTTCCAGGCGGATACCACATGAAAAACACACGGACCCCATTATAGTCTATGGGGTCCGTGTGCTTTTATAAACTCACCATGGGTGAATGGGTGGTAAAAGGCCTCCATGTTCTAGTATGCTTTGGAATCTGCAAATGGAGAGGATAGAATCAAAGCAGGCTCTTCTCTTCGCAGAAGGCATAGAAGCCATACTATAGTCTCGCAGACATTGTGGAATTAGTGATGGAGATGTATCAAGGATGGCATTTTCTAGTTGGCATAGAGTTCAGTCATTGAGTGGTCTCACCCCTGCCATACTCACTTTTTAGAAACTGATGAGGTTAGAATAATTTATTTTCTGCAAATGGAATTCAAAAAGTTCAAATCTGCGGTTTGTAACTTTTTCACATCAGATTCATATAGGAGAGATAAATCTTCCCGATAATAAGTGCCCTGGGAATTCAAAGAATATATTGGGAATACAAATACCCTCATTTCTTGCTACTGCCATATAGTGCCAGTGTCTGACTGGGAATTCAAAGAATATATTGGGGTTACGTGCACCCACAATTTTTACTACTGGTATACAGTGCCATTGTCTGACTGGGAATTCAAAGAATATATTGGGAATACAAATACCCTCATTTCTTGCTACTGCCATATAGTGCCAGTTTCTGACTGGTAATTCAAAGAATATATTGGGGTTACGTGCACCCACAATTTTTACTACTGGTATACAGTGCCATTGTCTGACTGGGAATTCAAAGAATATATTGGGAATACAAATACCCTCATTTCTTGCTACTGCCATATAGTGCCAGTTTCTGACTGGTAATTCAAAGAATATATTGGGGTTACGTGCACCCACAATTTTTACTACTGGTATACAGTGCCAATTTCTAACTAGGAATTCAAAATGCGCAAGGCTCCCGGAAAGGGACGTGGACGAGGCCGTGGGCGAGGTCGGGGGAATGGTTCTGGGGAGCAAGGTAGCAGTGAAGCCACAGGGCGTCCCGTGCCTACTCCTGTGGGGCAGCAAGCATTGCGCCACTCCACAGTGCCAGGGTTGCTTGCCACATTAACTAAACTGCAGGGTACAAACCTTAGTAGGCCCGAGAACCAGGAACAGGTCTTGCAATGGCTGTCAGAGAACGCTTACAGCACATTGTCCAGCAGCCAGTCAGACTCTGCCTCCTCTCCTCCTATTACCCAACAGTCTTGTCTTCCTTCCTCCCAAAATTCCGAAGCTTTACAGAACAATAACCCAAACTGTCCCTGCTCCCCAGAGCTGTTCTCCGCTCCTTTCATTGTCCCTCAACCTGCCTCTCCACGTCACGATTCCACGAACCTAACAGAGGAGCATCTGTGTCCAGATGCTCAAACACTAGAGTCTCCTCCATCTCCGTTCGATTTGGTGGTGGATGACCAGCAACCCACCCTCATCGACGATGATGTGACGCAGTTGCCGTCAGGGCATCCAGTTGACCGGCGCATTGTGCGGGAGGAGGAGATGAGACAGGAGTTGGAAGAGGAAGTGGTGGATGATGAGGACACTGACCCGACCTGGACAGGGGGGATGTCAAGCGGGGAAAGTAGTGTGGATGTTGAGGCAGGTGCAGCACCAAAAAGGGTAGCTAGAGGCAGAGGCAGAGGTCAGCAGCTTAGGCGAAGCCAGGCCACACCCGGAATCTCCCAAGATGTTCCAGTTCGTACCCAGCCCCGAAAAACTCCCACCTCGAGGGCACGTTTCTCGAAGGTGTGGAGTTTTTTCAAGGAATGCGCCGAGGACAGATATAGTGTTGTCTGCACAATTTGCCTCTCGAAATTGATTAGGGGCTCTGAGAAGAGCAACCTGTCCACCACTTCAATGCGCCGTCATTTGGAATCCAAGCACTGGAATCAGTGGCAGGCAGCAACGGCAGGACAAAGGCCGCCTGCCGTTCACGCCACTGCCACTGCCTCTGCCACTGCCTCTGCCTCTGCCACTGCCACTGCTGACTGTGCTGGCGATGCACTCCAGAGGACGAGCCAGGACACCACTTCATCTGCCTCCGCCACTTTGTTGACTTCTACCTCATCCTCCCCTGGTCCTGTCTTATCTCCTTCTCCTGCACCATCAAAGGCACCATCAGGCGTTTCTTTACAACAACCCACCATCTCTCAGACATTGGAGCGGCGGCAGAAATACACTGCTAACCACCCACACGCGCAAGCCTTGAACGCCAACATCGCTAAACTGCTGGCCCAGGAGATGTTGGCGTTCCGGCTTGTTGAAACTCCCGCCTTCCTGGACCTGATGGCAACTGCGGCACCTCGCTATGCCGTCCCTAGCCGTCACTACTTCTCCCGGTGTGCCGTCCCCGCCTTGCACCAGCACGTGTCACTCAACATCAGGCGGGCCCTTAGTTCCGCGCTTTGCACAAAGGTCCACTTGACCACCGACGCGTGGACAAGTGCATGCGGACAGGGACGCTACATTTCACTGACGGCACACTGGGTGAATGTAGTTGAGGCTGGGACTGCTTCCCAAACTGGCCCGGTGTACCTCGTCTCCCCGCCTAACATTCCTGGCAGGGACACGAGAAGAACACCCCCCTCCTCCTCCTCCTCTACCGCCTCCTCCTCCGCCACCGCCTCCTCCTCCGCCACCGCCTCCTCCTCCGCTGTTAGATTGACCCCAGCTACGAGTTGGAAACGTTGCAGCACTGGCGTTGGTAGACGTCAGCAGGCTGTGCTGAAGCTGATCAGCTTGGGGGACAGACAGCACACTGCCTCCGAGGTGAGGGATGCCCTCCTCGATGAGACGGCAATATGGTTTGAGCCGCTGCACCTGGGCCCAGGCATGGTCGTTTGTGATAAACGGAACCTGGTAGCAGCTCTGGAGCTTGCCGGACTCCAACATGTTCCATGCCTGGCCCACGTCTTCAACCTAGTGGTGCAACGTTTCCTAAAGAGCTACCCCAATGTTCCAGAGCTACTGGTGAAAGTGCGGCGCATGTGCGCCCACTTTCGCAAGTCGACAGTAGCCGCTGCTAGCTTAAAATCTCTCCAGCAACGCCTGCATGTGCCACAACACCGGCTTTTGTGCGACGTCCCCACACGCTGGAACTCAACGTTTCAGATGTTGAATAGAGTGGTTGAGCAGCAGAGACCTTTGATGGAATACCAGCTACAAAACCCTAGGGTGCCACAAAGTCAGCTGCCTCAGTTTCACATCCATGAGTGGCCATGGATGAGAGACCTTTGTGACATCCTACGGGTCTTTGAGGAGTCCACAAGGAGGGTGAGCTCTGAGGATGCGATGGTGAGCCTTACAATCCCGCTCTTGTGTGTTCTGAGAGAATCCCTGATTGACATCAGGGATAACTCAGATCACACAGAGGAGTTAGGGATAGCATCCGATCCGTCACAGCTGGAGAGTAGGTCCACACATCTGTCCGCTTCACTGCGTTTAATGGAGGAGGAGGAGGAGGAGGAGGAGGAAGAAGAGTTGTCCGATGATGTGATGGTGATACAGGAGGCTTCCGGGCAACTTCGAATCGTCCCATTGTTGCAGCGCGGATGGGTAGACATGGAGGATGAGGAGGAAATGGAGATTGAACTTTCCGGTGGGGCCAGAGGAGTCATGCCAACTAACACTGTGGCAGACATGGCTGAGTTCATGTTGGGGTGCTTTACAACCGACAAGCGTATTGTCAAAATCATGGAGGACAACCAGTACTGGATCTTTGCTATCCTTGACCCCCGGTATAAAAACAACATCTCGTCTTTTATTCCGGTAGAGGGGAGGGCCAATCGCATCAATGCTTGCCACAGGCAATTGGTGCAGAATATGATGGAGATGTTTCCAGCATGTGACGTTGGCGGCAGGGAGGGCAGTTCCTCCAGTAGGCAACCAAGTTCTCACCGGTCCACACAAACGAGGGGCACACTGTCTAAGGTCTGGGACACCTTGATGGCACCCCCTCGCCAAAGTGCCGCCACGGAGGGTCCTAGTGTCACCAGGCGTGAGAAGTATAGGCGCATGTTGCGGGAATACCTTTCCGACCACAGCCCTGTCCTCTCCGACCCCTCTGCGCCCTACACGTATTGGGTGTCGAAGTTGGACCTGTGGCTTGAACTTGCCCTATATGCCTTGGAGGTGCTGTCCTGTCCTGCCGCCAGCGTCCTATCTGAGAGGGTGTTCAGTGCAGCCGGTGGCATCATCACTGACAAGCGCACCCGTCTGTCAGCTGAGAGTGCCGACCGGCTCACTTTGATAAAAATGAACCACCACTGGATAGAGCCTTCATTTTTGTGCCCACCTGTGTAAAGCACCCCAACATGAAACTCCATGTCTGTACTCAACCTCTCCAATTCCTCCGCATCCTCATACTCATCCACCATAAGCGTTGCACAATTCTGCTAATACTAGGCTCCCTCCAACATGATTTCCCCCAACTCTGCTGGTTAGAGGCTCCCTCCACCCTGATTTCCACCAACTCTGCTGGTTAGAGGCTCCCTCCACCCTGCTTTCCCACAACTCTGCTGGTTAGAGGCTCCCTCCACCATGAATTTGCCCAAACTGGGCTGGTTAGAGGCTCCCTCCACCATGAATTGGTCCAAACTGGGGTTTTTAGAGGCTCCCTCCACCATGAATTTGCCAAAACTGGGCTGTTTAGAGGCTCCCTCCACCATGAATTGGTCCAAATTGGGGTTTTTAGAGGCTCCCTCCACCATGAATTTGCCCAAACTGGGCTGGTTAGAGGCTCCCTCCACCATGAATTGGTCCAAACTGGGCTGGTTAGAGGCTCCCTCCACCATGAATTGGTCCAAACTGGGCTGGTTAGAGGCTCCCTCCACCATGAATTGGTCCAAATTGGGGTTTTTAGAGGCTCCCTCCACCATGAATTGGTCCAAACTGGGCTGTTTAGAGGCTCCCTCCACCATGAATTGGTCCAAACTGGGGTTTTTAGAGGCTCCCTCCACCATGAATTGGTCCAAACTGGGCTGGTTAGAGGCTCCCTCCACCATGAATTGGTCCAAACTGGGTTTTTTAGAGGCTCCCTCCACCATGAATTGGTCCAAACTGGGGTTTTTAGAGGCTCCCTCCACCATGAATTGGTCCAAACTGGGGTTTTTAGAGGCTCCCTCCACCATGAATTGGTCCAAACTGGGGTTTTTAGAGGCTCCCTCCACCATGAATTTGCCCAAACTGGGCTGTTTAGAGGCTCCCTCCACCATGAATTGGTCCAAACTGGGTTTTTTAGAGGCTCCCTCCACCATGAATTGGTCCAAACTGGGGTTTTTAGAGGCTCCCTCCACCATGAATTGGTCCAAACTGGGGTTTTTAGAGGCTCCCTCCACCATGAATTTGCCCAAACTGGGCTGTTTAGAGGCTCCCTCCACCATGAATTTGCCCAAACTGGGCTGTTTAGAGGCTCCCTCCACCATGAATTTGCCCAAACTGGGCTGGTTAGAGGCTCCCTCCACCATGAATTGGTCCAAACTGGGGTTTTTAGAGGCTCCTTCCACCATGAATTGGTCCAAACTTGGCTGTTTAGAGGCTCCCTCCACCATTAATTGGTCCAAACTGGGCTGGTTAGAGGCTCCCTCCACCATGAATTGGTCCAAACTGGGTTTTTTAGAGGCTCCCTCCACCATGAATTGGTCCAAACTGGGGTTTTTAGAGGCTCCCTCCACCATGAATTGGTCCAAACTGGGCTGTTTAGCGGCTCCCTCCACCATTAATTGGTCCAAACTGGGCTGGTTAGAGGCTCCCTCCACCATGAATTTGCCCAAACTGGGCTGTTTAGAGGCTCCCTCCACCATGAATTTGCCCAAACTGGGCTGGTTAGAGGCTCCCTCCACCATGAATTGGTCCAAACTGGGGTTTTTAGAGGCTCCCTCCACCATGAATTGGTCCAAACTGGGTTTTTTAGAGGCTCCCTCCACCATGAATTTGCCCAAACTGGGCTGTTTAGAGGCTCCCTCCACCATGAATTGGTCCAAACTGGGCTGGTTAGAGGCTCCCTCCACCATGAATTTCCCAAAACTTGGCTGTTTAGAGGCTCCCTCCACCATTAATTGGTCCAAACTGGGCTGGTTAGAGGCTCCCTCCACCATGAATTTGCCCAAACTGGGCTGTTTAGAGGCTCCCTCCACCATGAATTGGTCCAAACTGGGTTTTTTAGAGGCTCCCTCCACCATGAATTGGTCCAAACTGGGCTGTTTAGAGGCTCCCTCCACCATGAATTTGCCCAAACTGGGCTGGTTAGAGGCTCCCTCCACCATGAATTGGTCCAAACTGGGCTGGTTAGAGGCTCCCTCCACCATGAATTTGCCCAAACTGGGCTGTTTAGAGGCTCCCTCCACCATGAATTGGTCCAAACTGGGTTTTTTAGAGGCTCCCTCCACCATGAATTGGTCCAAACTGGGCTGTTTAGAGGCTCCCTCCACCATGAATTTGCCCAAACTGGGCTGGTTAGAGGCTCCCTCCACCATGAATTGGTCCAAACTGGGCTGGTTAGAGGCTCCCTCCACCATGAATTTGCCCAAACTGGGCTGTTTAGAGGCTCCCTCCACCATGAATTTGCCCAAACTGGGCTGTTTAGAGGCTCCCTCCACCATGAATTTGCCCAAACTGGGCTGGTTAGAGGCTCCCTCCACCATGAATTGGTCCAAACTGGGTTTTTTAGAGGCTCCCTCCACCATGAATTTGCCCAAACTGGGCTGGTTAGAGGCTCCCTCCACCATGAATTGGTCCAAACTGGGTTTTTTAGAGGCTCCCTCCACCATGAATTTGCCCAAACTGGGCTGTTTAGAGGCTCCCTCCACCATGAATTGGTCCAAACTGGGTTTTTTAGAGGCTCCCTCCACCATGAATTTGCCCACACTGGGCTGGTTAGAGGCTCCCTCCACCATGAATTGGTCCAAACTGGGGTTTTTAGAGGCTCCCTCCACCATGAATTTGCCCAAACTGGGGTGTTTAGAGGCTCCCTCCACCATGAATTTGCCCAAACTCTGCTGGTTAGAGGCTCAATCCACCCTGATTTTCAAAACAAATGTTGGTGCCAACCTCAACTTACTACAAGGGCCAAATTCACTGCTGGTGACAAGCTCTCCTCACTGCAAGTGCCAAATACACATGTTTCAAGGTGTTTTCCTACTGTCAGAGAGGTGGTATTGAGTGTGTAAAGTGTGTAGTTGTTAGGCTGTGATGTTGGGGTAATAGAGGGTCTTTGGTGTGTTAGATGCCCCCAGACATGCTTCCCCTGCTGTCCCAGTGTCATTCCAGAGGTGTTGGCATCATTTCCTGGGGTGTCATAGTGGACTTGGTGACCCTCCAGACACGGATTTGGGTTTCCCCCTTAACGAGTATCTGTTCCCCATAGACTATAATGGGGTTCGAAACCCATTCGAACACACGAACATTGAGCGGCTGTTCGAATCGAATTTCGAACCTCGAACATTTTAGTGTTCGCTCATCTCTAATCTCTATACTATTACAATTTACACATGTAACTTCTTTGTTATCATTCTTAAAGCATTAACGTGACGACTTCTCTTTGTAGTTTGCCCTGATCCTGAAGATTTCTGTTTCTGGGGCTTACAGTTATTTAATTTTCAGATCAAACAGGCAATGTGTGTATGTTTAGAACATTGGTAGTATATTCTGCAGATATGCTACCAACTGACATACCCTGTTTCCCCGAAAATAAGACACACACACCCCCCTTCACCTTCTGGATCACATACAACCGGCAGTCATGCCGGCACTCTGCTAAGGAAGCATCAGCATGACTGCCGATTGTTCCCCGCTCCAGCTGCTGCATAAGACATCCCCCAAAAATAAGAAAGGTCATATATTTCGTTAGATAATTAATTATAAGAAACTGTCTTATTTTCGGGGAAACAGGGTATAATGAAACAACCCATGGTTGAGCATTAGATAAAGAAATACATTAATTACATTGATACTGTTTGCCTGGGTTTTAACCCTTCTACATAGAACCCTAATAAATACTAAGCTTTAGGAGTGTTATTCATACCAATATGCAGTGGCATAAATACCGGGGAAGCATCAGTAGCCGCTGCCTCAGGGCCTGGGAAATTAGGGGGGCCTGGCGGGCTCCTAATGTTTTTTTTTTGTTTTTTTTTTATAATAGGCTCTTACCTGCTGGTGTCCTCCTGTACAGGATTTAACTCCAGAAGGTGGGTTAAAATTCCTATTATAGGGAGCTTTTCCTGTGCCGGCGTGACAGAAATCATGAAGCTGCAGCATCCATACGATGTACCTAGTGGCGTAACTAACAAAGACTGGGCCCTCCAGCAGACTTTGATTTGGGGTTTCCCCACGGCATAGCACCCCCTTTCCTGCCCCCCCATATTATAACAATCCCATTTACACACACTATAATGTCCCAAAGTGGCCTCCAGACAATATAATGTCCCATAACAGCCCCTTCAAACAGTATAATGTCCCATAGCGGCCTCTCCACACAGTATAATGTCTCACCATAGCCCCTGAATACACAATATTATGTCTCATAGTGGCACCTGCCAGGGTTGGACTGGCCCACCGGAGAATCCCCCGGTGGGCCCTGAGCCTTGACTATTAGGCCTCATTATGGGGGCCTTTATGGGGGCCTACCAGACCTCTACTGCTTTGTTTTAATAGGCAGTGGAGGTTCGGTAAGGCCTCTACCCACTTACCCATCCTCGATCCTGGCCAGGTCCGTCATCATGACGTAATGCACCGCGCACGTGACCCAGGCTGACGCGGGAAGAAGAAAGGCCACAAATAGGACAAGGACAGGTAAGGGATGCCGCCAGGTTCTCCTAGGTTTTGTGATTCGCTTTCAATGACCGGATTGCAAAACCAGGGTGAAGTGGCGCCAGCGACCTGGTTCTGCCATTAGTAGAGCAGAAAGCCACATGCTTCCTGTTCTACCATTCACAGGCTTTTAGGCCACAGGCCCCATTGAGCCTGTGACCTACAAGCTAATCCCCTATACTTACCTGACTGCTCCGGTACCTCCGGCTTCTTGCTGCTGCGGGCGCACATGACGTCATATCAGTGCACCTGGTGTAAGAAGGAGTGTGACTAGGGAGCAGATAAGTAAGTACTGACATGACTGCTTGATTGTGACTGTGGTGCCTAACATTGACCCCTCACCTTGAAAACAAACCCCCTCCCCAAGGCCTGAACCATCCTATACTCCCCCTTTGTTATAAAAAAAAAAACCCTGGAAATCCCCACACACACACACTGTGTGGCACCCATCCCCCGAATACCTCCACAGAGGAGTCAGAGACTTGATGTTGGATAATTTGGCCACACAAGCCAGTTTATTTACAAACAAACATAAACATTTGAAAAATACTTAGACACGAGTGGAGGTCCTTGGAGCCACAAAAGTAAATGGCCTGGCTCCCAGCAACATATGTATATATGTATTTAAACTTTGCCACCCAATTATAGGGACTCCCGCTATGAGAGGCCCACCCTGCGCCAAACCACCCACCACCATAGTCATGACAGAAATTTAAACAGGAAGGAGAGCCGCACCATGACTCCTCCCCCCAAGAATTCCACCAACTCCAAGGACCCCCCCCCCGCCCGCCACAGCCACCGTGACGCCTTTGCAAGAACCTGCCGCAAGCACTTTAAGTAGCCCACTAAGGCGACTTAACTTCCTGTAAGAGAAAATATGTAAATATCAAGGCAAAAACATATGCGTACACTAACAGAAAATAAGGGAGGGACCTTTCAAAATGGTGACTGCGTTAAAAATGAGCTCTCTCCAGCTACCCGCCGGAAGTTGCACTCAAGCTCCGCCCCCCGTTTCCTGTACTAGGTGCGATAAGCAGAGCGGCACCTCCCCAGGCACCACCAAACACCCCCCCCCCCCCCCCCCGCACCACGCTACTGGTCTGCAGCCCCCGCTCCGGCCCCTACTTGACTGCTTGATTGTGACTGTGGTGCCTAACATTGACCCCTCGCCTAGAAAACAAACTCCCTCCCCAGGGCCTGAACCATCCTATACTCCCAGATCCCCCTTTGTTATCAAAAAAAACCCTGGAAATGTCATACCTCTGAACCCGAGCCACCGGATCACCGCTGCATCCCTACTGAAGCCGAGTTGTCTCCCTTTGGGACAAATAAGTGCCCGAAGATCCAGACCAATGGAACCGCGCCACCTGCAGGAACACAAGAACATTCAACAGAAAACAACCAAAGCAACAGAAAAAAGGGGGCGACTATACAAAAAGAAAACTATTGTAACAAATGAGGGCGGACATATAGCCTATATCGGGAGGATTCCCACCGCCCAATGGACCTAATCTGGGAGTGGGAGAGGCCCCTATTTGCGGCCTCTGTCGCAGCCCTCGGCATAACTATTCAGCTTACCCTGGTGAGACTGGAGGTTGCGCAGTGTAATCTGCTGGGCCCGAATCACTGCCCCTTTCAAGTCCTCGAGTTTCTCAATGGGCAAGCAGAACTCCATCCGCACCGTATCAATCGTTATGCCCAAAAAGTTTAAGCAGGTGGAAGGCCCCTCAGTCTTCTCCGGCGCCAGTGGGACCCCAAACTTCTGCACAACCCATTGAACCGTAGCCAACAAAACAGAACACACATCCGTACCCACCGAACCGACACATAGGAAATCATCAAGGTAATGAATTATAGAGGGAATCCCAGCCCTACCCTCACAGCCCACTCCAAGAACAAACTGAAAGCCTCAAAGTATGCGCAAGAGATAGCGCAACCCATCGGCAAACACCTATCAACGTAATACTCATCATCCCAATGGCATCCCAAAAGTGGAATGCAGCAGGAGAAGGCGAAAAGCCGCCTCAATATCTGTTTTTTGGCACCACCCCCAGAGGGGAAACAACTAAATTCTCAAAAGGCGGAGCCAAAAAGGGGCCGGCCATTCTACCTAAACCAACTTCTTTACTTAACTTGTCTGCCACCACCTCAGGATGCATATAAGCTGACTTAAGATTACATTGGCAAACTGGGACCCTGTGAGAGGCAGTGGGTATAACAATACCTTTGGAGAAACTTTGCTCCAAGAATAAGGCCATCTCTCTATTGGGATACCTATTTAGGTACGGGCGCATTTTCTGCAGCCTCACCAGAGTCACCTCCTTGTCCACCCGAATTGGGCTTACCTCGTGACTTACGCAAGTACTGCTGACTTACTCACCTGCCCCACCCCCCTACAGTGGTCCCTTCACTATTTCCCCCCATACAATGGTTCCCTTCCCCCCATCCCTGTAAAGGGTCCTCTTTACTGTATGGGGACCATTAATGGGGCTATTATATTGTCAGTGATGGAGGGCAATATCCTGGAGGATATTATAGGGGTCATCCAAACAAATATGGACAACCCTTTTGAAGTTTAAATAAGCTGGGGACAGTGAAGAAAAAGCATTCTCCCCTATCCCCGTTATCGCCTGGCACCTTCCAGTTCATCTGCTCCCGCAGTGTCTTCTGACGTTGTGCAGAAGCTGCTGACTGCTGAGGCCAAACAGCGAAAAGCCTGAATGTTCTCTTTCTTCAGCACAACGCCGGGAGAAACCCAAGAGAGCAGACGAACCAAGAGGTACAGGGGAACTGGGACAGGTGAGTATGTATATTTTAAATTTCGGCTCTGCCGTTGGGTATTGGGCAGAGCCGACAGTGCATGCCCGCCTGGTGTAAGTGGCCATTTTCTTGTGGTCGCTTACCCTGCTTACTGTGTAACGGCCCAACGGAAGAAGCGTGAAGAGGCCTTCCATCGTGGGAGAGTTCTCTCGCAGCATTGGGGACACCCACAGTGCTGTTTCAGCGCTGGGGACCGCCCCCAGTGCTGCCAAAGAACTCATTTGCATACCAAAAAAAACTGGGATTTCTACCGAGTGGCGGCGTGGAGAAGACATCTAAAGGTAGGGATGCATTCACACGATGTAACGTGCAGCGTGATCTGGCACGTATACGGCGTGTCAGAGTTTGCGCGCCGTAAAAGCTCCCATTGATTTCAATGGGAGTTAGGATTGTATACGCCGCGTTATTTTGCAAACTCTGACACACCGTATAGATCACGCTGCACATTACATCGTGTGAATGCACCCTAAGAGAAGAATAGCCTTTCTTAAGGCTATTCCTGAGTATTAGTCACAAAAAATTGCGTTTTAATGATAGCATCCCTTTAAACTTTAAAAGTTTAGCCTGGATAACCCCTTTAAAACAGTTGTGTTTTTGTTTTGTTTTTGTTTTTTTAAATTAAGCCAAGGGAGGTGCAGCCCCCCCAAAACACCCCCCCAAAAAAAAAAAAAAAAAAAAAACTGAATTTTTTCTCCTGTTCCAATTGTCTCTCAGTGTGATTCGGTCCTGCATCTCTGTTGAAGTTCCCTCTGCCAATTGTGGATGAAGCTTTCTGCTTCTGGCCCTCTATTGTGTACAGAACATATACCGGAAATGGCTCCATACAGCTGATGGGGCCATGTGTCAGCCCCCCCAACAATCAGTTATTTATGGTCTATCCTGAGCATAAACCATACAAATCATTAAACCTGGACAACCCCTTTAATATGTCCCACACAGTTTAATGTCCTCCCACAGGATGTTGGCCCTCATATCTGCCCCTACATTATATAATGGCCCCATCACTGTTCTCCATACAGTATGGGGACCAATGAAGAGGCCACTATATGTGGGGGACCTTTGAAGTGGTCAGAAACAAATTAGGCCCAGACAACCGCTTTAAAGAGGTTGTCCATAAATTGGAGTGACCCCTGTGGCTGCCACGGAGGTGTTAAAATTTAAAAAGAAAAAAAACATACTCACCTGTCCCCAGCACCCTGTCGTCCTCCTCCTCTGTCCGGTCTCATAGCGACACCTCATTTCTGGAAATCCTGTACCCAATTCGTCTTAGCGGTCACAAGAGGTGCAGGACTCCCAGCAAATAGGTGCCAGCACGAGATTGAATGGACACTGGTGGCGGACAACGGTGTGCTGAGGACAGGCAAGTATGCTTTTTTATTTTAAACCTTCCACCTGGCACATGGGTTGCTCCAATTCCTGGACAACATCTTTAAAGCATGTGCCATCAATATTACATCTGTGGGAGTTTGACAGCTAGGACCTCTGTAGATCACCTTTTCCAGGACAGTGTGACTACAGGTAATGGTGACAATTCTAGGAGCCATGCTGTTCACTTGCCATACAGGATATAGCAGTGGGTTTAGATAGTGCAGTGGTGCACATCGTATGGCAGGCGAGCAGCCAGCTCCTGATATGTTATTACTAGAGATGAGCGAACAGTGTTCTATCGAACTCATGTTCGATCGGATATTAGGCTGTTCGGCATGTTCGAATCGAATCGAACACCGCGTGGTAAAGTGCGCCATTACTCGATTCCCCTCCCACCTTCCCTGGCGCCTTTTTTGCTCCAATAACAGCGCAGGGTAGGTGGGACAGGAACTACGACACCGGTGACGTTGAAAAAAGTAGGCAAAACCCATTGGCTGCCGAAAACATGTGACCTCTAATTTAAAAGAACAGCGCCGCCCAGGTTCGCGTCATTCTGAGCTTGCAATTCAGCGAGGACGGAGGTTTCCGTCCAGCTAGCTAGGGCTTAGATTCTGGGTAGGCAGGGACAGGCTAGGATAGGAAGGAGAAGACAACCAACAGCTCTTGTAAGAGCTAAATTCCAGGGAGAAGCTTGTCAGTGTAACGTGGCACTGACGGGCTCAATCGCCGCAACCCAGCTTTCCCAGGATCCTGAATGGAATACACTGTCAGTGTATTCCCGTATACCCGATATATACCCCGATACCCGTTCCAACGGTGTGCCCCCCCACCTTCACCCCAGAAATACCCTGCAAGTCCCCTAGCAATAGAATTGGGGCTATATACACCCACAATTTTTACTACTGGTATACAGTGCCATTGTCTGACTGGGAATTCAAAGAATATATTGGGAATACAAATACCCTCATTTCTTGCTACTGCCATATAGTGCCAGTTTCTGACTGGGAATTCAAAGAATATATTGGGGTTACGT
Organism: Leptodactylus fuscus; assembly: GCF_031893055.1. NCBI lineage: Eukaryota > Metazoa > Chordata > Amphibia > Anura > Leptodactylidae > Leptodactylus > Leptodactylus fuscus. The sequence continues at coordinate 60,062,013 of NC_134269.1, forward strand.
GCACCCACAATTTTTACTACTGGTATACAGTGCCATTGTCTGACTGGGAATTCAAAGAATATATTGGGAATACAAATACCCTCATTTCTTGCTACTGCCATATAGTGCCAGTGTCTGACTGGGAATTCAAAGAATATATTGGGGTTACGTGCACCCACAATTTTTACTACTGGTATACAGTGCCATTGTCTGACTGGGAATTCAAAGAATATATTGGGAATACAAATACCCTCATTTCTTGCTACTGCCATATAGTGCCAGTGTCTGACTGGGAATTCAAAGAATATATTGGGGTTACGTGCACCCACAATTTTTACTACTGGTATACAGTGCCATTGTCTGACTGGGAATTCAAAGAATATATTGGGAATACAAATACCCTCATTTCTTGCTACTGCCATATAGTGCCAGTGTCTGACTGGTAATTCAAAGAATATATTGGGGTTACGTGCACCCACAATTTTTACTACTGGTATACAGTGCCATTGTCTGACTGGGAATTCAAAGAATATATTGGGAATACAAATACCCTCATTTCTTGCTACTGCCATATAGTGCCAGTGTCTGACTGGGAATTCAAAGAATATATTGGGGTTACGTGCACCCACAATTTTTACTACTGGTATACAGTGCCATTGTCTGACTGGGAATTCAAAGAATATATTGGGGTTATAAATACCCTCATTTCTTGCTACTGCCATATAGTGCCAGTTTCTGACTGGTAATTCAAAGAATATATTGGGGTTACGTGCACCCACAATTTTTACTACTGGTATACAGTGCCATTGTTTGACTGGGAATTCAAAGAGTATATTGGGAATACAAATACCCTCATTTCTTGCTACTGCCATATAGTGCCAGTTTCTGACTGGGAATTCAAAGAATATATTGTGGTTACGTGCACCCACAATTTTTACTACTGGTATACAGTGCCATTGTCTGACTGGGAATTCAAAGAATATATTGGGGTTATAAATACCCTCATTTCTTGCTACTGCCATATAGTGCCAGTTTCTGACTGGTAATTCAAAGAATATATTGGGGTTACGTGCACCCACAATTTTTACTACTGGTATACAGTGCCATTGTTTGACTGGGAATTCAAAGAGTATATTGGGAATACAAATACCCTCATTTCTTGCTACTGCCATATAGTGCCAGTTTCTGACTGGGAATTCAAAGAATATATTGGGGTTACGTGCACCCACAATTTTTACTACTGGTATACAGTGCCATTGTCTGACTGGGAATTCAAAGAATATATTGGGGTTATAAATACCCTCATTTCTTGCTACTGCCATATAGTGCCAGTTTCTGACTGGTAATTCAAAGAATATATTGGGGTTACGTGCACCCACAATTTTTACTACTGGTATACAGTGCCATTGTCTGACTGGGAATTCAAAGAATATATTGGGGTTATAAATACCCTCATTTCTTGCTACTGCCATATAGTGCCAGTTTCTGACTGGTAATTCAAAGAATATATTGGGGTTACGTGCACCCACAATTTTTACTACTGGTATACAGTGCCATTGTCTGACTGGGAATTCAAAGAGTATATTGGGAATACAAATACCCTCATTTCTTGCTACTGCCATATAGTGCCAGTTTCTGACTGGGAATTCAAAGAATATATTGGGGTTACGTGCACCCACAATTTTTACTACTGGTATACAGTGCCATTGTCTGACTGGGAATTCAAAGAATATATTGGGGTTATAAATACCCTCATTTCTTGCTACTGCCATATAGTGCCAGTTTCTGACTGGTAATTCAAAGAATATATTGGGGTTACGTGCACCCACAATTTTTACTACTGGTATACAGTGCCATTGTCTGACTGGGAATTCAAAGAGTATATTGGGAATACAAATACCCTCATTTCTTGCTACTGCCATATAGTGCCAGTTTCTGACTGGGAATTCAAAGAATATATTGGGGTTACGTGCACCCACAATTTTTACTACTGGTATACAGTGCCATTGTCTGACTGGGAATTCAAAGAATATATTGGGGTTATAAATACCCTCATTTCTTGCTACTGCCATATAGTGCCAGTTTCTGACTGGTAATTCAAAGAATATATTGGGGTTACGTGCACCCACAATTTTTACTACTGGTATACAGTGCCATTGTCTGACTGGGAATTCAAAGAGTATATTGGGAATACAAATACCCTCATTTCTTGCTACTGCCATATAGTGCCAGTTTCTGACTGGGAATTCAAAGAATATATTGGGGTTACGTGCACCCACAATTTTTACTACTGGTATACAGTGCCATTGTCTGACTGGGAATTCAAAGAATATATTGGGGTTATAAATACCCTCATTTCTTGCTACTGCCATATAGTGCCAGTTTCTGACTGGTAATTCAAAGAATATATTGGGGTTACGTGCACCCACAATTTTTACTACTGGTATACAGTGCCATTGTCTGACTGGGAATTCAAAGAGTATATTGGGAATACAAATACCCTCATTTCTTGCTACTGCCATATAGTGCCAGTTTCTGACTGGGAATTCAAAGAATATATTGGGGTTACGTGCACCCACAATTTTTACTACTGGTATACAGTGCCATTGTCTGACTGGGAATTCAAAGAATATATTGGGGTTATAAATACCCTCATTTCTTGCTACTGCCATATAGTGCCAGTTTCTGACTGGTAATTCAAAGAATATATTGGGGTTACGTGCACCCACAATTTTTACTACTGGTATACAGTGCCATTGTCTGACTGGGAATTCAAAGAGTATATTGGGAATACAAATACCCTCATTTCTTGCTACTGCCATATAGTGCCAGTTTCTGACTGGGAATTCAAAGAATATATTGGGGTTACGTGCACCCACAATTTTTACTACTGGTATACAGTGCCATTGTCTGACTGGGAATTCAAAGAATATATTGGGGTTATAAATACCCTCATTTCTTGCTACTGCCATATAGTGCCAGTTTCTGACTGGTAATTCAAAGAATATATTGGGGTTACGTGCACCCACAATTTTTACTACTGGTATACAGTGCCATTGTCTGACTGGGAATTCAAAGAGTATATTGGGAATACAAATACCCTCATTTCTTGCTACTGCCATATAGTGCCAGTTTCTGACTGGGAATTCAAAGAATATATTGGGGTTACGTGCACCCACAATTTTTACTACTGGTATACAGTGCCATTGTCTGACTGGGAATTCAAAGAATATATTGGGGTTATAAATACCCTCATTTCTTGCTACTGCCATATAGTGCCAGTTTCTGACTGGTAATTCAAAGAATATATTGGGGTTACGTGCACCCACAATTTTTACTACTGGTATACAGTGCCATTGTCTGACTGGGAATTCAAAGAGTATATTGGGAATACAAATACCCTCATTTCTTGCTACTGCCATATAGTGCCAGTTTCTGACTGGGAATTCAAAGAATATATTGGGGTTACGTGCACCCACAATTTTTACTACTGGTATACAGTGCCATTGTCTGACTGGGAATTCAAAGAATATATTGGGGTTATAAATACCCTCATTTCTTGCTACTGCCATATAGTGCCAGTTTCTGACTGGTAATTCAAAGAATATATTGGGGTTACGTGCACCCACAATTTTTACTACTGGTATACAGTGCCATTGTCTGACTGGGAATTCAAAGAATATATTGGGGTTATAAATACCCTCATTTCTTGCTACTGCCATATAGTGCCAGTTTCTGACTGGTAATTCAAAGAATATATTGGGGTTACGTGCACCCACAATTTTTACTACTGGTATACAGTGCCATTGTCTGACTGGGAATTCAAAGAATATATTGGGGTTATAAATACCCTCATTTCTTGCTACTGCCATATAGTGCCAGTTTCTGACTGGTAATTCAAAGAATATATTGGGGTTACGTGCACCCACAATTTTTACTACTGGTATACAGTGCCATTGTCTGACTGGGAATTCAAAGAATATATTGGGGTTATAAATACCCTCATTTCTTGCTACTGCCATATAGTGCCAGTTTCTGACTGGTAATTCAAAGAATATATTGGGGTTACGTGCACCCACAATTTTTACTACTGGTATACAGTGCCATTGTCTGACTGGGAATTCAAAGAGTATATTGGGAATACAAATACCCTCATTTCTTGCTACTGCCATATAGTGCCAGTTTCTGACTGGGAATTCAAAGAATATATTGGGGTTACGTGCACCCACAATTTTTACTACTGGTATACAGTGCCATTGTCTGACTGGGAATTCAAAGAATATATTGGGGTTATAAATACCCTCATTTCTTGCTACTGCCATATAGTGCCAGTTTCTGACTGGTAATTCAAAGAATATATTGGGGTTACGTGCACCCACAATTTTTACTACTGGTATACAGTGCCATTGTCTGACTGGGAATTCAAAGAGTATATTGGGAATACAAATACCCTCATTTCTTGCTACTGCCATATAGTGCCAGTGTCTGACTGGGAATTCAAAGAATATATTGGGGTTACGTGCACCCACAATTTTTACTACTGGTATACAGTGCCAATTTCTAACTAGGAATTCAAAATGCGCAAGGCTCCCGGAAAGGGACGTGGACGAGGCCGTGGGCGAGGTCGGGGGAATGGTTCTGGGGAGCAAGGTAGCAGTGAAGCCACAGGGCGTCCCGTGCCTACTCCTGTGGGGCAGCAAGCATTGCGCCACTCCACAGTGCCAGGGTTGCTTGCCACATTAACTAAACTGCAGGGTACAAACCTTAGTAGGCCCGAGAACCAGGAACAGGTCTTGCAATGGCTGTCAGAGAACGCTTACAGCACATTGTCCAGCAGCCAGTCAGACTCTGCCTCCTCTCCTCCTATTACCCAACAGTCTTGTCTTCCTTCCTCCCAAAATTCCGAAGCTTTACAGAACAATAACCCAAACTGTCCCTGCTCCCCAGAGCTGTTCTCCGCTCCTTTCATTGTCCCTCAACCTGCCTCTCCACGTCACGATTCCACGAACCTAACAGAGGAGCATCTGTGTCCAGATGCTCAAACACTAGAGTCTCCTCCATCTCCGTTCGATTTGGTGGTGGATGACCAGCAACCCACCCTCATCGACGATGATGTGACGCAGTTGCCGTCAGGGCATCCAGTTGACCGGCGCATTGTGCGGGAGGAGGAGATGAGACAGGAGTTGGAAGAGGAAGTGGTGGATGATGAGGACACTGACCCGACCTGGACAGGGGGGATGTCAAGCGGGGAAAGTAGTGTGGATGTTGAGGCAGGTGCAGCACCAAAAAGGGTAGCTAGAGGCAGAGGCAGAGGTCAGCAGCTTAGGCAAAGCCAGGCCACACCCGGAATCTCCCAAGATGTTCCAGTTCGTACCCAGCCCCGAAAAACTCCCACCTCGAGGGCACGTTTCTCGAAGGTGTGGAGTTTTTTCAAGGAATGCGCCGAGGACAGATATAGTGTTGTCTGCACAATTTGCCTCTCGAAATTGATTAGGGGCTCTGAGAAGAGCAACCTGTCCACCACTTCAATGCGCCGTCATTTGGAATCCAAGCACTGGAATCAGTGGCAGGCAGCAACGGCAGGACAAAGGCCGCCTGCCGTTCACGCCACTGCCACTGCCTCTGCCACTGCCTCTGCCTCTGCCACTGCCACTGCTGACTGTGCTGGCGATGCACTCCAGAGGACGAGCCAGGACACCACTTCATCTGCCTCCGCCACTTTGTTGACTTCTACCTCATCCTCCCCTGGTCCTGTCTTATCTCCTTCTCCTGCACCATCAAAGGCACCATCAGGCGTTTCTTTACAACAACCCACCATCTCTCAGACATTGGAGCGGCGGCAGAAATACACTGCTAACCACCCACACGCGCAAGCCTTGAACGCCAACATCGCTAAACTGCTGGCCCAGGAGATGTTGGCGTTCCGGCTTGTTGAAACTCCCGCCTTCCTGGACCTGATGGCAACTGCGGCACCTCGCTATGCCGTCCCTAGCCGTCACTACTTCTCCCGGTGTGCCGTCCCCGCCTTGCACCAGCACGTGTCACTCAACATCAGGCGGGCCCTTAGTTCCGCGCTTTGCACAAAGGTCCACTTGACCACCGACGCGTGGACAAGTGCATGCGGACAGGGACGCTACATTTCACTGACGGCACACTGGGTGAATGTAGTTGAGGCTGGGACTGCTTCCCAAACTGGCCCGGTGTACCTCGTCTCCCCGCCTAACATTCCTGGCAGGGACACGAGAAGAACACCCCCCTCCTCCTCCTCCTCTACCGCCTCCTCCTCCGCCACCGCCTCCTCCTCCGCCACCGCCTCCTCCTCCGCTGTTAGATTGACCCCAGCTACGAGTTGGAAACGTTGCAGCACTGGCGTTGGTAGACGTCAGCAGGCTGTGCTGAAGCTGATCAGCTTGGGGGACAGACAGCACACTGCCTCCGAGGTGAGGGATGCCCTCCTCGATGAGACGGCAATATGGTTTGAGCCGCTGCACCTGGGCCCAGGCATGGTCGTTTGTGATAACGGCCGGAACCTGGTAGCAGCTCTGGAGCTTGCCGGACTCCAACATGTTCCATGCCTGGCCCACGTCTTCAACCTAGTGGTGCAACGTTTCCTAAAGAGCTACCCCAATGTTCCAGAGCTACTGGTGAAAGTGCGGCGCATGTGCGCCCACTTTCGCAAGTCGACAGTAGCCGCTGCTAGCTTAAAATCTCTCCAGCAACGCCTGCATGTGCCACAACACCGGCTTTTGTGCGACGTCCCCACACGCTGGAACTCAACGTTTCAGATGTTGAATAGAGTGGTTGAGCAGCAGAGACCTTTGATGGAATACCAGCTACAAAACCCTAGGGTGCCACAAAGTCAGCTGCCTCAGTTTCACATCCATGAGTGGCCATGGATGAGAGACCTTTGTGACATCCTACGGGTCTTTGAGGAGTCCACAAGGAGGGTGAGCTCTGAGGATGCGATGGTGAGCCTTACAATCCCGCTCTTGTGTGTTCTGAGAGAATCCCTGATTGACATCAGGGATAACTCAGATCACACAGAGGAGTTAGGGATAGCATCCGATCCGTCACAGCTGGAGAGTAGGTCCACACATCTGTCCGCTTCACTGCGTTTAATGGAGGAGGAGGAGGAGGAGGAGGAGGAAGAAGAGTTGTCCGATGATGTGATGGTGATACAGGAGGCTTCCGGGCAACTTCGAATCGTCCCATTGTTGCAGCGCGGATGGGTAGACATGGAGGATGAGGAGGAAATGGAGATTGAACTTTCCGGTGGGGCCAGAGGAGTCATGCCAACTAACACTGTGGCAGACATGGCTGAGTTCATGTTGGGGTGCTTTACAACCGACAAGCGTATTGTCAAAATCATGGAGGACAACCAGTACTGGATCTTTGCTATCCTTGACCCCCGGTATAAAAACAACATCTCGTCTTTTATTCCGGTAGAGGGGAGGGCCAATCGCATCAATGCTTGCCACAGGCAATTGGTGCAGAATATGATGGAGATGTTTCCAGCATGTGACGTTGGCGGCAGGGAGGGCAGTTCCTCCAGTAGGCAACCAAGTTCTCACCGGTCCACACAAACGAGGGGCACACTGTCTAAGGTCTGGGACACCTTGATGGCACCCCCTCGCCAAAGTGCCGCCACGGAGGGTCCTAGTGTCACCAGGCGTGAGAAGTATAGGCGCATGTTGCGGGAATACCTTTCCGACCACAGCCCTGTCCTCTCCGACCCCTCTGCGCCCTACACGTATTGGGTGTCGAAGTTGGACCTGTGGCTTGAACTTGCCCTATATGCCTTGGAGGTGCTGTCCTGTCCTGCCGCCAGCGTCCTATCTGAGAGGGTGTTCAGTGCAGCCGGTGGCATCATCACTGACAAGCGCACCCGTCTGTCAGCTGAGAGTGCCGACCGGCTCACTTTGATAAAAATGAACCACCACTGGATAGAGCCTTCATTTTTGTGCCCACCTGTGTAAAGCACCCCAACATGAAACTCCATGTCTGTACTCAACCTCTCCAATTCCTCCGCATCCTCATACTCATCCACCATAAGCGTTGCACAATTCTGCTAATACTAGGCTCCCTCCAACATGATTTCCCCCAACTCTGCTGGTTAGAGGCTCCCTCCACCCTGATTTCCACCAACTCTGCTGGTTAGAGGCTCCCTCCACCCTGCTTTCCCACAACTCTGCTGGTTAGAGGCTCCTTCCACCATGAATTTGCCCAAACTGGGCTGTTTAGAGGCTCCCTCCACCATGAATTGGTCCAAACTGGGCTGGTTAGAGGCTCCCTCCACCATTAATTGGTCCAAACTGGGCTGGTTAGAGGCTCCCTCCACCATTAATTGGTCCAAACTGGGCTGGTTAGAGGCTCCCTCCACCATGAATTTGCCCAAACTGGGCTGTTTAGAGGCTCCCTCCACCATGAATTGGTCCAAACTGGGTTTTTTAGAGGCTCCCTCCACCATGAATTGGTCCAAACTGGGCTGGTTAGAGGCTCCCTCCACCATGAATTGGTCCAAACTGGGGTGGTTAGAGGCTCCCTCCACCATGAATTGGTCCAAACTGGGGTTTTTAGAGGCTCCCTCCACCATGAATTGGTCCAAACTTGGCTGTTTAGAGGCTCCCTCCACCATGAATTGGTCCAAACTGGGGTGGTTAGAGGCTCCCTCCACCATTAATTGGTCCAAACTGGGCTGGTTAGAGGCTCCCTCCACCATTAATTGGTCCAAACTGGGCTGGTTAGAGGCTCCCTCCACCATGAATTGGTCCAAACTGGGTTTTTTAGAGGCTCCCTCCACCATGAATTTGCCCAAACTGGGCTGTTTAGAGGCTCCCTCCACCATGAATTGGTCCAAACTGGGCTGGTTAGAGGCTCCCTCCACCATGAATTTCCCAAAACTTGGCTGTTTAGAGGCTCCCTCCACCATTAATTGGTCCAAACTGGGCTGGTTAGAGGCTCCCTCCACCATGAATTGGTCCAAACTGGGGTTTTTAGAGGCTCCCTCCACCATGAATTGGTCCAAACTTGGCTGTTTAGAGGCTCCCTCCACCATGAATTGGTCCAAACTGGGGTGGTTAGAGGCTCCCTCCACCATTAATTGGTCCAAACTGGGCTGGTTAGAGGCTCCCTCCACCATTAATTGGTCCAAACTGGGCTGGTTAGAGGCTCCCTCCACCATGAATTTGCCCAAACTGGGCTGTTTAGAGGCTCCCTCCACCATGAATTTGCCCAAACTGGGCTGGTTAGAGGCTCCCTCCACCATGAATTGGTCCAAACGGGTTTTTAGAGGCTCCCTTCACCATGAATTGGTCCAAACTTGGCTGTTTAGAGGCTCCCTCCACCATGAATTGGTCCAAACTGGGGTGGTTAGAGGCTCCCTCCACCATTAATTGGTCCAAACTGGGCTGGTTAGAGGCTCCCTCCACCATTAATTGGTCCAAACTGGGCTGGTTAGAGGCTCCCTCCACCATGAATTGGTCCAAACTGGGGTTTTTAGAGGCTCCCTCCACCATGAATTGGTCCAAACTTGGCTGTTTAGAGGCTCCCTCCACCATTAATTGGTCCAAACTGGGCTGGTTAGAGGCTCCCTCCACCATGAATTGGTCCAAACTGGGTTTTTTAGAGGCTCCCTCCACCATGAATTTGCCCAAACTGGGCTGTTTAGAGGCTCCCTCCACCATGAATTGGTCCAAACTGGGTTTTTTAGAGGCTCCCTCCACCATGAATTGGTCCAAACTGGGCTGGTTAGAGGCTTCCTCCACCATGAATTGGTCCAAACTGGGGTGGTTAGAGGCTCCCTCCACCATTAATTGGTCCAAACTGGGCTGGTTAGAGGCTCCCTCCACCATTAATTGGTCCAAACTGGGCTGGTTAGAGGCTCCCTCCACCATTAATTGGTCCAAACTGGGCTGGTTAGAGGCTCCCTCCACCATGAATTTGCCCAAACTGGGCTGTTTAGAGGCTCCCTCCACCATGAATTTGCCCAAACTGGGCTGGTTAGAGGCTCCCTCCACCATGAATTGGTCCAAACGGGTTTTTAGAGGCTCCCTCCACCATGAATTGGTCCAAACTGGGCTGGTTAGAGGCTCCCTCCACCATGAATTTCCCAAAACTTGGCTGTTTAGAGGCTCCCTCCACCATTAATTGGTCCAAACTGGGCTGGTTAGAGGCTCCCTCCACCATGAATTGGTCCAAACTGGGGTTTTTAGAGGCTCCCTCCACCATGAATTGGTCCAAACTTGGCTGTTTAGAGGCTCCCTCCACCATGAATTGGTCCAAACTGGGGTGGTTAGAGGCTCCCTCCACCATTAATTGGTCCAAACTGGGCTGGTTAGAGGCTCCCTCCACCATTAATTGGTCCAAACTGGGCTGGTTAGAGGCTCCCTCCACCATGAATTTGCCCAAACTGGGCTGTTTAGAGGCTCCCTCCACCATGAATTTGCCCAAACTGGGCTGGTTAGAGGCTCCCTCCACCATGAATTGGTCCAAACGGGTTTTTAGAGGCTCCCTTCACCATGAATTGGTCCAAACTTGGCTGTTTAGAGGCTCCCTCCACCATGAATTGGTCCAAACTGGGGTGGTTAGAGGCTCCCTCCACCATTAATTGGTCCAAACTGGGCTGGTTAGAGGCTCCCTCCACCATTAATTGGTCCAAACTGGGCTGGTTAGAGGCTCCCTCCACCATTAATTGGTCCAAACTGGGCTGGTTAGAGGCTCCCTCCACCATGAATTGGTCCAAACTGGGGTTTTTAGAGGCTCCCTCCACCATGAATTGGTCCAAACTTGGCTGTTTAGAGGCTCCCTCCACCATGAATTGGTCCAAACTGGGTTTTTTAGAGGCTCCCTCCACCATGAATTTGCCCAAACTGGGCTGTTTAGAGGCTCCCTCCACCATGAATTGGTCCAAACTGGGTTTTTTAGAGGCTCCCTCCACCATGAATTGGTCCAAACTGGGCTGGTTAGAGGCTCCCTCCACCATGAATTGGTCCAAACTGGGGTGGTTAGAGGCTCCCTCCACCATTAATTGGTCCAAACTGGGCTGGTTAGAGGCTCCCTCCACCATTAATTGGTCCAAACTGGGCTGGTTAGAGGCTCCCTCCACCATTAATTGGTCCAAACTGGGCTGGTTAGAGGCTCCCTCCACCATGAATTTGCCCAAACTGGGCTGTTTAGAGGCTCCCTCCACCATGAATTTGCCCAAACTGGGCTGGTTAGAGGCTCCCTCCACCATGAATTGGTCCAAACTGGGGTTTTTAGAGGCTCCCTCCACCATGAATTGGTCCAAACTTGGCTGTTTAGAGGCTCCCTCCACCATTAATTGGTCCAAACTGGGCTGGTTAGAGGCTCCCTCCACCATGAATTGGTCCAAACTGGGTTTTTTAGAGGCTCCCTCCACCATGAATTTGCCCAAACTGGGCTGTTTAGAGGCTCCCTCCACCATGAATTGGTCCAAACTGGGGTGGTTAGAGGCTCCCTCCACCATTAATTGGTCCAAACTGGGCTGGTTAGAGGCTCCCTCCACCATTAATTGGTCCAAACTGGGCTGGTTAGAGGCTCCCTCCACCATGAATTTGCCCAAACTGGGCTGGTTAGAGGCTCCCTCCACCATGAATTGGTCCAAACTGGGTTTTTTAGAGGCTCCCTCCACCATGAATTTGCCCAAACTGGGCTGGTTAGAGGCTCCCTCCACCATGAATTGGTCCAAACTGGGGTTTTTAGAGGCTCCCTCCACCATGAATTTGCCCAAACTCTGCTGGTTAGAGGCTCAATCCACCCTGATTTTCAAAACAAATGTTGGTGCCAACCTCAACTTACTACAAGGGCCAAATTCACTGCTGGTGACAAGCTCTCCTCACTGCAAGTGCCAAATACACATGTTTCAAGGTGTTTTCCTACTGTCAGAGAGGTGGTATTGAGTGTGTAAAGTGTGTAGTTGTTAGGCTGTGATGTTGGGGTAATAGAGGGTCTTTGGTGTGTTAGATGCCCCCAGACATGCTTCCCCTGCTGTCCCAGTGTCATTCCAGAGGTGTTGGCATCATTTCCTGGGGTGTCATAGTGGACTTGGTGACCCTCCAGACACGGATTTGGGTTTCCCCCTTAACGAGTATCTGTTCCCCATAGACTATAATGGGGTTCGAAACCCGTTCGAACACACGAACATTGAGCGGCTGTTCGAATCGAATTTCGAACCTCGAACATTTTAGTGTTCGCTCATCTCTAGTTATTACCTTTAGCCGCCCTGTCTCGGTATAGCTTATCTACAGGAATCCTAGTGGTGGGCCCCTAAAAACAATTCCACTGGTGGGCCCTAGACACCCCAGTCCGACCCTGGCCCCTGCACACACTATATGCCCCATCGTGGACCGATCATGATCAATTTTTATACTCTGGGATCTGTTCAGACCCCAGAGTATAATGATTGGAGACCCAGGGGAGGATACAAACATAAAAAATAATGTTACTTTCTTCTCCGGGCAATGCCCGCTACTTTCAGCCCTCTTCAATGTTGAACCAGACGTCACGTGATCCAGGCTGGCATCACAATATATAATAATATTAATTATACTAATACTACATAGGTGAAAGGTTCAGATATAGAAGGGATCTATAAAACATAGGTAACAGTTCTGATGACTGCTTCATCTGAAGTGAAAGACGTCTACATTACACATGGGAATAGTTCTCCAGATACTAGACTTAACTGAAACAAGGGTAGGAGCCACCAAGCATAAGGATTTATAGGGAAAGGTGCAAATGGTATAATAATTATTAAGAATCAGTCAAGTATAATGACATCTATACAAAGTATCTCTGGTTGGATTTACATGTCTAGTTGTTTGGCAGCAGAATTACTGACAATTAGAGATGAGCGAACAGTGTTCTATCGAACACATGTTCGATCGGATATCAGGGTGTTCGCCATGTTCGAATCGAATCGAACACCACGTGGTAAAGTGCGCCAAAATTCGATTCCCCTCCCACCTTCCCTGGCGCCTTTTTTGCACCAATAACAGCGCAGGGGAGGTGGGACAGGAACTACGACACTGGGGGCATTGAAAAAAATTGGAAAAAGTCATTGGCTGCCGAAATCAGGTGACCTCCATTTTAGACGAATAGTGGATTTCAAATCCGGGTCATATGAGAATGTGAACTTTGTGACTATGAGACAGGGATAGCTGTACAGGCAGGGATAGCTAGGGATAACCTTTATTTAGGGGGGAATGTTATTAAAAATAACTTTTTGGGGCTCTATCGGGTGTGTAATTGTGATTTTTGTGAGATAAACTTTTTCCCATAGGGATGCATTGGCCAGCGCTGATTGGCCGAATTCCGTACTCTGGCCAATCAGTGCTGGCCAATGCATTCTATTAGCTTGATGAAGCAGAGTGTGCACAAGGGTTCAAGCGCACCCTCGGCTCTGATGTAGCAGAGCCGAGGCTGCACAAGGGTTCAAGCGCACCCTCGGCTCTGATGTAGGAGAGCCGAGGGTGCACTTGAACCCTTGTGCACCCTCAGCTCTGCTACATCAGAGCCGAGGGTGCGCTTGAACCCTTGTGCACACTCTGCTTCATCAAGCTAATAGAATGCATTGGCCAGCGCTGATTGGCCAATGTATTCTATTAGCCTGATGAAGTAGAGCTGAATGTGTGTGCTAAGCACACACATTCAGCTCTACTTCATCGGGCTAATAGAATGCATTGGCCAGCGCTGATTGGCCAGAGTACGGAACTCGACCAATCAGCGCTGGCTCTGCTGGAGGAGGCGGAGTCTAAGATCGCTCCACACCAGTCTCCATTCAGGTCCGACCTTAGACTCCGCCTCCTCCGGCAGAGCCAGCGCTGATTGGCCGAAGGCTGGCCAATGCATTCCTATGCGAATGCAGAGACTTAGCAGTGCTGAGTCAGTTTTGCTCAACTACACATCTGATGCACACTCGGCACTGCTACATCAGATGTAGCAATCTGATGTAGCAGAGCCGAGGGTGCACTAGAACCCCTGTGCAAACTCAGTTCACGCTAATAGAATGCATTGGCCAGCGCTGATTGGCCAATGCATTCTATTAGCCCGATGAAGTAGAGCTGAATGTGTGTGCTAAGCACACACATTCAGCACTGCTTCATCAAGCCAATACAATGCATTAGCCAGTGCTGATTGGCCAGAGTACGGAATTCGGCCAATCAGCGCTGGCTCTGCTGGAGGAGGCGGAGTCTAAGGTCGCTCCACACCAGTCTCCATTCAGGTCCGACCTTAGACTCCGCCTCCTCCGGCAGAGCCAGCGCTGATTGGCCGAAGGCTGGCCAATGCATTCCTATGCGAATGCATACTTAGCAGTGCTGAGTCAGTTTTGCTCAACTACACATCTGATGCACACTCGGCACTGCTACATCAGATGTAGCAATCTGATGTAGCAGAGCCGAGGGTGCACTAGAACCCCTGTGCAAACTCAGTTCACGCTAATAGAATGCATTGGCCAGCGCTGATTGGCCAATGCATTCTATTAGCCCGATGAAGTAGAGCTGAATGTGTGTGCTAAGCACACACATTCAGCACTGCTTCATCAAGCCAATACAATGCATTAGCCAGTGCTGATTGGCCAGAGTACGGAATTCGGCCAATCAGCGCTGGCTCTGCTGGAGGAGGCGGAGTCTAAGGTCGGACCTGAATGGAGACTGGTGTGGAGCGATCTTAGACTCCGCCTCCTCCAGCAGAGCCAGCGCTGATTGGTCGAGTTCCGTACTCTGGCCAATCAGCGCTGGCCAATGCATTCTATTAGCCCGATGAAGTAGAGCTGAATGTGTGTGCTTAGCACACACATTCAGCTCTACTTCATCAGGCTAATAGAATACATTGGCCAATCAGCGCTGGCCAATGCATTCTATTAGCTTGATGAAGCAGAGTGTGCACAAGGGTTCAAGCGCACCCTCGGCTCTGATGTAGCAGAGCTGAGGGTGCACAAGGGTTCAAGTGCACCCTCGGCTCTCCTACATCAGAGCCGAGGGTGCGCTTGAACCCTTGTGCACACTCTGCTTCATCAAGCTAATAGAATGCATTGGCCAGCACTGATTGGCCAGAGTACGGAATTCGGCCAATCAGCGCTGGCCAATGCATTCTATTAGCCCGATGAAGTAGAGCTGAATGTGTGTGCTAAGCACACACATTCAGCACTGCTTCATCACGCCAATACAATGCATTAGCCAGTGCTGATTGGCCAGAGTACGGAATTCGGCCAATCAGCGCTGGCTCTGCTGGAGGAGGCGGAGTCTAAGATCGCTCCACACCAGTCTCCATTCAGGTCCGACCTTAGACTCCGCCTCCTCCAGCAGAGCCAGCGCTGATTGGTCGAGTTCCGTACTCTGGCCAATCAGCGCTGGCCAATGCATTCTATTAGCCCGATGAAGTAGAGCTGAATGTGTGTGCTTAGCACACACATTCAGCTCTACTTCATCGGGCTAATAGAATGCATTGGCCAGCGCTGATTGGCCGAATTCCGTACTCTGGCCAATCAGCACTGGCTAATGCATTGTATTGGCTTGATGAAGCAGTGCTGAATGTGTGTGCTTAGCACACACATTCAGCTCTACTTCATCGGGCTAATAGAATGCATTGGCCAATCAGCGCTGGCCAATGCATTCTATTAGCGTGAACTGAGTTTGCACAGGGGTTCTAGTGCACCCTCGGCTCTGCTACATCAGATTGCTACATCTGATGTAGCAGTGCCGAGTGTGCATCAGATGTGTAGTTGAGCAAAACTGACTCAGCACTGCTAAGTCTGCATTCGCATAGGAATGCATTGGCCAGCCTTCGGCCAATCAGCGCTGGCTCTGCCGGAGGAGGCGGAGTCTAAGGTCGGACCTGAATGGAGACTGGTGTGGAGCGACCTTAGACTCCGCCTCCTCCAGCAGAGCCAGCGCTGATTGGCCGAATTCCGTACTCTGGCCAATCAGCACTGGCTAATGCATTGTATTGGCTTGATGAAGCAGTGCTGAATGTGTGTGCTTAGCACACACATTCAGCTCTACTTCATCGGGCTAATAGAATGCATTGGCCAGCGCTGATTGGCCGAATTCCGTACTCTGGCCAATCAGCACTGGCTAATGCATTGTATTGGCTTGATGAAGCAGTGCTGAATGTGTGTGCTTAGCACACACATTCAGCTCTACTTCATCGGGCTAATAGAATGCATTGGCCAATCAGCGCTGGCCAATGCATTCTATTAGCGTGAACTGAGTTTGCACAGGGGTTCTAGTGCACCCTCGGCTCTGCTACATCAGATTGCTACATCTGATGTAGCAGTGCCGAGTGTGCATCAGATGTGTAGTTGAGCAAAACTGACTCAGCACTGCTAAGTCTGCATTCGCATAGGAATGCATTGGCCAGCCTTCGGCCAATCAGCGCTGGCTCTGCCGGAGGAGGCGGAGTCTAAGGTCGGACCTGAATGGAGACTGGTGTGGAGCTATCTTAGACTCCGCCTCCTCCAGCAGAGCCAGCGCTGATTGGTCGAGTTCCGTACTCTGGCCAATCAGCACTGGCCAATGCATTTCTATGGGGAAAAGTTAGCTTGCGAAAATCGCAAACTGACAGGGATTTCCATGAAATAAAGTGACTTTTATGCCCCCAGACATGCTTCCCCTGCTGTCCCAGTGTCATTCCAGGGTGTTGGTATCATTTCCTGGGGTGTCATAGTGGACTTGGTGACCCTCCAGACACGAATTTGGGTTTCCCCCTTAACGAGTTTATGTTCCCCATAGACTATAATGGGGTTCGAAACCCATTCGAACACTCGAACAGTGAGCGGCTGTTCGAATCGAATTTCGAACCTCGAACATTTTAGTGTTCGCTCATCTCTACTGACAATGAGATAATACTTCCCCTTGTGGATATCTTTGATATTGCAATGCAAATATCAGTTGTTGGAAAGTGTAATAATAATATTTGAGGAATTACAATAAATATTATGATATGGATATGAAGTGACTGTGCATTTCTAGATCTCCATCTGGAGTCTCCTGCAGATATTCTCTAATATATTAGGCTCTGTTATCTAACATGAATACTAGATTTGTTACATATTATCTGAAAACGCAGATAATTACAATTATGTAGATGTGCCAGTAAAAATATATTCAAGGTGCCATTTACACTCACCGGCCACTTTATTAGGTACACCATGCTAGTAACGGGTTGGACCCCCTTTTGCCTTCAGAACTGCCTCAATTCTTCGTGGCATAGATACAACAAGGTGCTGGAAGCATTCCTCAGAGATTTTGGTCCATATTGACATGATGGCATCACACAGTTGCCGCAGATTTGTCGGCTGCACATCCATGATGCGAATCTCCCGTTCCACCACATCCCAAAGATGCTCTATTGGATTGAGATCTGGTGACTGTGGAGGCCATTGGAGTACAGTGAACTCATTGTCATGTTCAAGAAACCAGTCTGAGATGATTCCAGCTTTATGACATGGCGCATTATCCTGCTGAAAGTAGCCATCAGATGTTGGGTACATTGTGGTCATAAAGGGATGGACATGGTCAGCAACAATACTCAGGTAGGCTTTGGCGTTGCAACGATGCTCAATTGGTACCAAGGGGCCCAAAGAGTGCCAAGAAAATATTCCCCACACCATGACACCACCACCACCAGCCTGAACCGTTGATACAAGGCAGGATGGATCCATGCTTTCATGTTGTTGACACCAAATTCTGACCCTACCATCCGAATGTCGCAGCAGAAATCGAGACTCATCAGACCAGGCAACGTTTTTCCAATCTTCAATTGTCCAATTTCGATGAGCTTGTGCAAATTGTAGCCTCAGTTTCCTGTTCTTAGCTGAAAGGAGTGGCACCCGGTGTGGTCTTCTGCTGCTGTAGCCCATCTGCCTCAAAGTTTGACGTACTGTGCGTTCAGAGATGCTCTTCTGGCTACCTTGGTTGTAACGGGTGGCTATTTGAGTCACTGTTGCCTTTCTATCAGCTCAAACCAGTCTGGCCATTCTCCTCTGACCTTTGGCATCAACAACGCATTTCCGCCCACAGAACTGCCGTTCACTGGATGTTTTTTCTTTTTCGGACCATTCTCTGTAAACCCTAGAGATGGTTGTGCGTGAAAATCCCAGTAGATCAGCAGTTTCTGAAATACTCAGACCAGCCCTTCTGGCACCAACAACCATGCCACGTTCAAAGGCACTCAAATCACCTTTCTTCCCCATACTGATGCTCGGTTTGAACTGCAGGAGATTGTCTTGACCATGTCTACATGCCTAAATGCACTGAGTTGCCGCCATGTGATTGGCTGATTACAAATTAAGTGTTAACGAGCAGTTGGACAGGTGTACCTAATAAAGTGGCCGGTGAGTGTATATACACCAGGATGTAACGGCACTCAAAATATGTTCTTATGAATTGTAAATAAGGCAGAGCTGCAATATTAGACATCGCCCATGGGCAAATAACAAAATATAGCTTTTTGTAAGTTACTAGAATCCATTGATGCTCCACTTTTCAACCGATCCCATTGTTAATAGTGTATCTATTTTTTGGCAAGTTAAATTCTATGATTTTACATTTCCCATTTTCGGACACTGGGATGTATAATATGTTTGTGTTTGTTTTTGTTTACTTACTTTTATTTCAAATCTAGAACAAGGAGGGTGATTTGAATTTTTAGTTTTTTATTATATATATACTAGCTGGTACCCGTGACTTCGTCTGCGGTGATTGTAGCAGTGTTTATATACAGGCGCGGGTAAGGTTTTGGTACTGTGTATAAGGTATGGGATATGAAATGTAACTTTGTATCTTGTTTTTGCTGTAATTCAGAGAATACGTGAGACTTTTGTGTTGAAGTTAATTTGTATTTGAGCTGCTATACGGTGTTGTGAGAAACTTTACATAGTGACTTTGGGACAGAAGTATTTGAAGTTAACCCTTTCCCGCCGATGGCATTTTTTGATTTTTGTTTTTGACTCCCCTCCTTCTAAACCCCATAACTTTTTTATTTCTCTGCTCCCAGAGCCATATGAGGTCTTAATTTTTCCTGGGACAAATTTTTCTTCATGATGCCACCATTATTTATTCTATATAATGTACTGGGAAGCAGGGAAAAAATTCTGAATGGGGTGGATTTGAAGAAAAAATGCATTTCTGCGACTTTCTTACGGGCTTTGGTTTTACGGCGTTCACTGTGCAACCAAAATGACATGTCTGGGTGGGCGGTGTCGCGGATTGTCAGAGCGGTGGGGGTCGGCAAACATGGCTGCTCCGGAGCGTTAAAGAGAGCCTCCTGGAGTATCGTTAAGGTGAGGGGCAAAGTGGTAAAGTATATGTATATGTGATTGTGTGGGGTTAGGGGCGAGGCTGTAGAGGGCAATATGAATTTTGTGGCTTGCTATGGTCCAAAGTGTGTGAGATTGCAGAGATGGTGGTGTGAGTTTGGGTTTTGTGGGGGTCCTGGCACAAACGTATGTGCGCTATTGTGACGAAAAGTAGCCTATTATTTAATCGGGTGTATTAACTATGTTTGTGGAAAATTTCAGCCAAATCGGTGGAGCGGTTTTTCCGTGATTGAGGAACAAACATCCGAACATGCAAACATCCAAACACACAAACCCACAAACTCACAAACTTTCACATTTATAATATTAATAGGATATAGATTATATATATATATATATATATATATATATATATATATTATTTTATTAGTCCCTTTCCCCCAGGGGGTTTGAACTCACAATCAACATAATAAATATACTGTTTATATGGTACTTGTTTGACTAAAATGCCAGGCTTTTTTAAAATGCATATGTGTTATTTTTTTTTATTTAAGTATGCATGTTTTTTGGCATAAACAAACCATGCGAACCCAGCCTGAATGAGGCACATTATAGTCCCAGTGACTTCTACAGATCCCATGCCACAACCTCAGAACTTATTCACACATCTATGACCTTTTTCATCAGTTTTCCTCCTGTATGTCCAACACCTATACATCATCCATGTTTCATGTCCATTAAAAAAAACTAAATTTTGCATGACAGTGTGAGGGCAATTTTCAGAGAGCCTCCTAGCAACAGTCAATAAAAACTGACAACTTGCAGACTGTGTACTCTGTTCACTTCCTGGTTTTCTCGGTGAATTGGTGGGCGCGGGTTTCACTCTGCTAGCTCTCTTCATAGCAGTACATGTTTGCAATCAGTAATGAGGGATGGTTGTAAATAAATTATCACAGTATCACTGGAAGGTGCACAATATGAGGCTGATGTAGCAGAGCTGGTTTTGATAGGTGATGAGAATCCCAAATTTACATGCTACAGGACCAAGAGTCAGCTTGCAATAAACTCCGTTTTAGGTCTGTGTTACATACAGAGGTAACAGACTCCCTGTCTCAGCCCTTATCAGAAAAAATCAATTAGCCAACCTGATAACTGGAAGAGCTGGCGATAACAGCTCAGAAATACAATCTTCTCCGAGCACTCAGCTCCCCCTCCCCTCCTGAGAACAGGGAGCTACGTCACTTGTCCTGGGCGGGGAGAAAAGACCATCCCCAGGTCTGTGGTTATGGAAACACAGTGTAAACAATGAAGTGAATAATCTCAGATAGCGGCCAAACAAAGCAGTTTTGATAAAGCAATGTATTTAGGAAAAGTCTTAAATCCGCATAAGCTAGCAGTATAGATAGGATCCTTGAGATGGGACAACCCCTTTAATAGACCTTTAGTAATAAATGGGGCTTATTTATAAAGACTGGGGTATTGAATGCCATTCCTCATATTACCGGCACCAACAGAAGAGTCCCCTGATTTGCACCTGCCTCCTCTTAAATTCCACTGGGCCGTGCACCATCTTCTAGCTGGCATAGATTTCAATGATAATTTGTGCCAGTAAACGGTAGACCAGAGACACAACCATACTCCTCCAACCCACCTCCTAGGTGGAAAAGAAATAAGCGGTGTCTGTGATATACCTGATGGTGGTGGTAGTTTACCCCCAGGGCAAATTCCTGTTGGAGAGGTGTCCTGGTCCTCTGGTGTTCAGAAAATTCCTGATGATAAGTGCAGGAATAACTCAGAAGATTTCAGTCCAGTTAAACAAAGATGAACTTTACTGAGGTAACTGGTAACACATGCAGCTCCAGATGAGAGTTGTAGTAATGGAGTTCCATTGAGGTGGCTGGTTCCAGATTTAGGACTAGGGATGCCCAGAATATGGGATGTGCTTAGTGGCTTGTTTCTATTGCAGTAATAGAAATCCTCTGCCTCTCCCACTATGGCTATGGAGGCTGAATCAAAGGAGGTCCCAGGATCCCAGATACCTGAATATGAAGGTTTCCGGGCTGAATGGTTCTGCAAACAACTTCTCCACTTAGCACTCTACTTTTGATCTATGGAGATGTCAACTTTCTACTGTATCAGGGCTCTATATGTCTGCTGGGCTGATGCTTTTTCTTCCCTTAGGGGCTGCAATGGGCACATATCTCCATTGTAATGGACTATCAAAATAAAGGTCATTTCTAGAGATGAGGGAACAGTGAAATATTCGATATTCGTTTCGAATAGCCCCTCAATATTCGACTATTTGAACGAATATCGAATCCCATTATAGTCTATGGGGAAAAAAAGCTTTGTTTCAGGGGAAACCACTATTAGACTCAGGAGAGTCACCAAGTCCACTATGACACCTCAGGAAATGATGCCAACACCTCTGGAATGCAACTGGGACAGCAGGGGAAGCATGTCTGGGGGCATCTAACACACCAAAGACCCTCTATTACCCCAACATCACAGCCTAACAACTACACACTTTACACACTCAATACCTAACAAGCCCGAGTCCCTATTAGCGCCACTAATAATGCGGGAGCTGACTTTTTCCCATAGGCATGCATTGACCAGCGTTGATTGGCCGAATGCCATACAGTGTACAGCATTCGGCCAATCATCGCTGGTTCTGCCAGAGGAGGCGGAGTCTAAGATCGGTCTGCAGCAGTCTCCATTTTGGTCCAATCTCAGATGTAGCAGAGTTGACACAGCGCTGCTACATCTCAGATGTAGCAGCGTTGAGCGCACAGCACTGCTACATCTCAGGTATAGCAAATCTGAGCGGGAGCTAACTTTTTCCCATAGGAATGCATTGACCAGCGTTGATTGGCCGAATGCTATACAGTGTACAGCATTTGGCCAATCAACGCTGATTCTGCCGGAGGCTCGTCTGTGAAGAGGCAGAGTCTAAGATCAGTCCACAGCAGTCTCCATTGTGGTCCGATCTCAGAATAGCTCGAATAGCCTGATATTTGATCGAATACCAATTCGATCGAATGTCGTTCGCTCATCTGTAGTCATTTCCTATTTTTGTTCTTTTTTCACAAACCCTATAGACACTCAATGTATGTGGGATCTTTGAATGCCCCTGAGATGCAAAATGACTTTGCAAAATGGCAGCTTTTTAAAAAGCCACAAACCAATTTTTTTTACACCAAACCTGTGGCATAAAGTTAATAATAAATATGCCCTCAGTTAGTCTGTGTGTTGTCCCTGAAAGACAGTACATGGGTGAAAATCACTGCTATAAATAAAAAGCTGCCAGGATCATGTGTATAAGACCTTATAATGTCCATCTGTGCTGTCATCCAGATTATACTGCATGACGTATTAAACTACAAGGGTAAACTGAAAGATATGTGTAATGTGAATATAGTTTCAACTTCATAATATTATGAAATAGAATATGCGGAAGACGTTACTCTGACTGTCATTGTGCGGAGACAAGCATGCTACCACAGAGCTTATAGATCTAGGTCCCTTGAGTACAATTTACAATCTATAAGTAGTCTTTAGAACAGATAAAGAACTGGTTAATCCATTTGCTATATTACAAGTACCTTGGAGTGGCCACCTGTCTCTGCAATGCTGGCAGGAGCAGCCTTCATAGCTCTCAGCACTGCTTTCTCTCCCAAATACTATTAATCAGGGATTCTGAGGCCCCATACCAGCAACATTTCTAGCCCCCTCCATAGATGTATCTAACAGTTCCCTGTCATCTGGTCCACACAGAGTATATATATTGTTCCTCAGCAGCCACAAACATAGTATAATGTGCCCCAGTACTTCCCTACACAGGATAATGTTCTCCACCCCCCACCCCCAATTATAATTCTTCACAGTATTCCCACATTATATCAAAAGCTCCCTAGTGCCCTCACACAGTAAAATGCTGCACATTGTCCCTGCATAATATGACGCTCCCCAAAGCCCCTCCACAGGATAATATGACGCAGTGGCCTACCGAGTATAATATGCTCCCCAGAGCCCCTCCACAGGATAATATGACACAGTGGCCCACCCAGTATAATATGCTCCCCAGAGCCCCTCCACAGTAAAATGTTCCACAGTGGTCCCACACACTATAATATGCTTTCCAGAGCCCCACAGTAGCCCACCAGTATAATATATCCCGCAGAGCCCCACACAGTATAATGCTCCAGAGTGACCCCTCCATGCACTATAATATGCTCTCCAGATCCCCCACAGTATAATACTCCACAGTGGTACCCACAGCATAATATGCTCCCCAGAGCCAGTGGCGGATCCAGGGTTTGCGGGGCCCTGGGCAATTGACTTTGGCGGCGCCCTACTTACTGGGGGTCTCGCACTTCTAACCTGTACTTCCCAACTGTTGAAGACTAGAAAGAGGGAACAAAATGTGTGGCGCGCGCAGCGCGCCGCAGCAAATTGGGCCCCGCCCACTTTTATGTTGACTCCACCCATTCTCATTCAATTTTCATGTGATTCCACACAGTATAATCCTCCTACAGTCACCCGTAAATTATATCTCCCCCCATTTTCATATACACCCTTCATCTACCCCTAGTTTCATGTCCCCCCCTCTCTGTCCCCAGTTTCATGCCATTCTCCCCCTTTATCTGCCCCCAGTTTCATTTCCCCCCCGTCTCTGCCCCAGTGTCATGCCGTTCTCCCCCCTTCATCTGCCCCAGTGTCATGCCGTTCTCCCCCCTTCATCTGCCCCAGTGTCATGCCATCCCCCCCCTTCATCTGCCCTAGTGTCATGCCGTTCTCCCCCTCCATCTGCCCCAGTGTCATGCTGTTCTCCCCCCCCTTCATCTGTCCCAGTGTCATGCTGTTCTCCCCCTCCATCTGCCCCAGTGTCATGCTGTTCTCCCCCCCTCCATCTGCCCCAGTGTCATGCCGTTCTCCCCCCTCCATCTACCCCAGTGTCATGCCGTTCTCCCCCCTCCATCTGCCCCAGTGTCATGCCGTTCTCCCCCCTCCATCTGCCCCAGTGTCATGCTGTTCTCTCCCCCTCTATCTGCCCCAGTGTCATGCCATTCTCCCCCTCCATCTGCCCCAGTGTCATGCCATTCTCCCCCCTCCATCTGCCTCAGTGTCATGCCATTCTCCCCCCTCCATCTGCCCCAGTGTCATGCTGTTCTTCCCCCCTTCATCTGCCCCAGTGCCATGCCATTCTCCCCCCTCCATCTGCCCTAGTGTCATTCTGTTCTTCCCCCCTTCATCTGCCCCAGCGTCATTCCATTCTCCCCCCTCCATCTGCCCCAGTGTCATGCTGTTCTTCCCTCCTTCATCTGCCCTAGTGTCATGCCATTCTCCCCCCTCCATCTGCCCCAGTGTCATGCTGTTCTCTCCCCCTCTTCATCTGCCCCAGTGTCATGCCGTTCTCCCCCTTCATCTGCCCCAGTGTCATGCCGTTCTCCCCCTTCATCTGCCCCAGTGCCATGCCGTTCTCCCCCCTCCATCTGCCCCAGTGCCATGCCGTTCTCCCCCCTCCATCTGCCCCAGTGTCATGCCGTTCTCACACACACTCACCATTCCTCGTTCCCTCGCAGCTCTCTCCTCTCTCATACACATATTGTAGCCGCGATGAGCCGAATGAGCCGATGAGCCGAATACATAGGCGTTTAAAGCAGGAGCTGTGAGCTCAGCTCCTGCTTTAACGCTGAGCTCAGTTGGAGTCGGGACATGCCGACCGGGACCATTTTGTTAGGTCCCGGCCGCGCCGCGGGGCCCCGCTAAGCGTGGGGCCCCGGGCGGTTGCCCGGCTCGCCCGGCCCTGGATCTGCCCCTGCCCAGAGCCTCTCCACAGTATAATGCAGTATAATACAGCGGAGACTATATGTATGACACTATTACAGTATTTGGGGGGGCACAGTATTAGGGGTAGCAGCAGGATGACACTGTTAGAGCACAAGGATGGGGAGGATGATGGAAATGTAAGTAACCTAAGACATCTTTGTGGAAAACTCAACAGAAACAGCTTGTGCCTGGAGGAACAGTTCATAGCGGTCTTCAGTGAATAGAGAATGAGAATGTCTCTTCTGAGTTGTTGGATATAATAGGTATAGATTTTTCATGTTTTACCTGTGACAGCATCTGATCTGTACTGTCAGCCTTGGCGCAGATGTGCGCTGGGTGGGTCTGGGGTGTACCTATCGGGGTAGCAGCGGTAGCGGCTTCCACAGGGCTCAGGACATGGACAGGAGTGTGGGGGAGTAGTTGGTCGGTCAGGGTCTTTGGCATTGGTCGGAGGGGGCCATATCAAAAGTTTTCCACGGGGCCCAGCCATTCATAGTTACGCCACCGGATGATGTGTTTGCTGTTGAGAATTTAATACATATGAATTGGGGCTCATATCCCTCATTAGCAACACCCCTGGTCTATGATAACCTGAAAGACACAAATTCCTCCTGCTGTAACAAGACAAAAGAGAATAAAGAACTGAGAAAAATAAGGTTTTGTAGGGGTTATTTCCTTCACACAAATACCTGTCATTTACTAATAATAACTAAGCATACGATATACATTAGTGGCCGTACTGATCTCTCATGCACCATTTTGATGCCTCTTTGGTAGTCACCAGAATGCCCTAAACAAATCATTGCTTGTAGTGCATTATATATCTTAGTATAGACTTTAACTTCAGGCAACTGCATTTTTGGATAAGAAAATTCTCTATATATCAAAGCTGATAACTGGATTAACACACAGCATTTGTAACATTTTTTTTTTTGCTATTGTCATTTTATGGCTGAATTCACACATTTAGGCTGGGGCCCCACGGGACGAAAACACTGTGATTTTTCTGTGACGGAAATGCGACGGGAAAAATCATGGCATTTTACAGTAATGGCAAAATGGATGGGATTCTAGCGAATCCCATGCCCACTTTGCCGTAAAAACTGCGGTTCGGACACGCTGCGATTTCCAAAACCGTGCGTTTTTGGAAATTCGCAGCATGTCAATTATAACTATGGAAATGCGAGAGGTTTTTCCATAGGTATGATTGTAACAGAAAGTCCGCAGAGGTAAACTCAGTGAACTTTCTGTCTAAAGTGCTGCGGGAAGAACAGCGATGCATTCCCACCACGGTTTTTCCCTCAGCGCTTTATTGCAGCAGGACGTCCCATGGGGTCTTAAAGAGGACCTTTCACCATATCTGGGCACATGCAGTGTTATATACTGCCGGAAAGCTGACAGTGCCCTGAATTCAGCGCACTGTCGGCTTTCCCGATCTGTGCCCGGTGTGAAGAGCTTACGGTCCGGTACCGTAGCTCTTCTATGGTCAGAAGGGCGTTTCTGACCATTAGCCAGAGACGTCCTTCTGCCTCGCGGCGCCTATCGCGCTGTACTGTGGAGCGGGGAGGAACGCCCCCTCCCTCTGCTCACACAGCTCGTCCATAGACGAGCATTATCAGGAGAGGGAGGGGGCGTTCCTCCCGGCTCCACAGTACAGCGTGATAGGCGCCGCGAGGCAGAAGGACGTCTCTGGCTAATGGTCAGAAACGCCCTTCTGACCATAGAAGAGCTATGGTACCGGACCGTAAGCTCTTCACACCGGGCACAGATCGGGAAAGCCGACAGTGCGCTGAATTCAGCGCACTGTCAGCTTTCTGGCAGTATATAACACTGCCTGTGCCCGGATATGGTGAAAGGTCCTCTTTAAGTCTGAAACAGTTTTATGCAGGTTTTTCATGTAGCGACATGTAATTGCCTTATGAAATGCAATAGAGACAAAATGTTTATTAAATACGTTGTGTTTATTGTTTTTTGGTATGACATTTTTTCAGCATTTCTCACATTTGCTGCAATTTTTAGAGCCAAAGCTAGGAGTGGATCGAGCAGAAAGTAGAAGTATCAGAACTTCTTTATATCTCCCATTACTTCTATAGTCACTCCTGGGTTTGGCTCAAAAAATCACAATAAAACCTGCAAGAGAGAAAGTAGCTTTTCCGCAACAAAATGATACGTTCATCTATGTATTTTGTGTAATAGAATACAATACACATCAGTCGACTCTCAGCCTGCGTTGTGAACAAGCACTCCAGACACTTGCAGGCCGCTCTTAGGGATGGAGGGGGCCGGGGTGCTGCTTGTTCAGAGCGCAGGCTGAGAGTCATCTACGGACACTGGCAGGCGGGGCTGCCGCAGCCCCAGCCTGCCATTGTCCAGAAATAACTTTCAGCCTGCGCTGTGAAGAAGCAGACAGCGGGGATGCCTGGGCAGCCACAGAACGCCGCTGTCTCCTGCTCTCACGCTCCGCGCCGACCCCGCCCACATGTCCGGCCCCACCCACAGACATGCCTTGGCCTGCCCACAGGTCCGCCCGGCCCCACCCACAAGAAGTGGGTCGTAGATCTTTCAACTTGGTCATGTTATAAAGTAGCTCACATGCTGACAAAGTGTGAGCACGACTGATCTAGGTTGTCCCAGATCAGACAAAATCCAATCAAAAAGTGAAATGTGATGGGAAAAAACCTGGTACAGCCAGAACAATGAAGTATGCTATCCTATTCTATCCAGTATTAAATAAAAAATAATAATTCAATATTTTCATCCTTACGGACAATGGAGCATCAGTTGGTATGTTACACAATAGAGGATGTAGATGTGTGGCAGCCTTTATCTGAAAAGAAGGAGAATAACAATACATATAAATTAAAATAGTATCTAGGTATTGAGAAAAACACATGAGATATTAGGAAATGGCAGTAGATGCAAAAGGATGCATTCACTTATGGCCTACACACTGTAGAGGACATACCCAAGAATAGTAAGCATGCAGAAACATAGAAAGAAAAGTGAAGGCTTTTGCTTTTTAACATAGGTGGAAGTAGAAACTTCATCTTCATTAAATAGATCATTAAAAAGTGGCAATACTTGCCTTCCAAGCTGCTAATCCAGGGAATGAGCTAAAGTTTGACCTTTACTTACATAGTATGGTAGCACCTGGTGTTTAAAGTGTATGAAAATAATCATGTCCTCCAAATCAGCTGGGTACTGGTGGACACACATACTCAGCTTTGCTCCCCGTAGTCATAAAGCCCCCCTCCATCAGGGTTGGCATTCACCCCACGTAGAAAATATAACAAAATATTTCTTCTGTAATTTTTCTTTTTACTTTTTAATTTACAGGATTATTTCTTCCAATAAAAAAAGGAAACAATCATGGCAGTAGAATTTATCCATCAAGTTATTTCTATCATAGTCAATGGGAACGGACACTATTATAATGATAATAATAATAATAACAATAATAATACATTTTATTTATATAGCGCCAACATATTCGGCAGCGCTGTACAATTTACACTATAGTTGGAGAGGATTCCTCTGTGTGTGTTACTCTACTACCATTAATGTCTGTTGCTGTCATCCTATGACAGAAATGGATTGTAATAATGGTAGTGTGAAAATACCCTCACATATAGCTGAGAAGACTCTACAGGTGGAATAAAAATATACTATACTGTCAGCTGTCATAAAGAAAGAGACAGATTCAGTGAAGTGTCCTACCCCAACAGCACAGATCAGAACCAGATCCCATTATAGTAGTGGCTTTCTATTGCCCACTATAATCCATCTTCTGGCTGCCATCTTGATTGAAGAAACCAATGTTTCATCATGTCTTATGCAGACATCTCAAGAGCTGTGGCCAGATGACACCCACACACTAAGGAGATACAGATGAGTCACATGCTGGAGACATGCAAGTAGTAGCCAGCGGCGTAACTTGAGGGGGTGAAGGGGGTGCAGTCACACTGGGACCCAGGAACCTTAGGGGGCCCATAAGCGCTGGCATCAGTATTGAGATTGCAGTTTCCATCTGGCCCATAAACCATGAAGACCCACAGATTACCCTAACCATAGTAAGGGCTCGTTCACGTCTGCGCCCGTGGTCTCCATTCAGCAGGTTTCCGTTTCCTGCCCGAAAATGGACAGGAGAAGGAAACCTGCAGTCATTATTCAAACCCATTCATTTGAAAAGTGTCCAGCCGTGAGCGCCGGTGA